>NW_017133503.1:0-454 GCF_001652005.2 Ceratina calcarata | reverse complement strand
AATTCGTTAGGTTTAGTCTTAAATTACCTCGGAGCTCCACATTCAATTTATTTCCTTGCTTTGTGAAAATAGAATTAACATGACTGAAGCCAGATTCAATATACGAGTTTGGGAATGCAATTAAAAAGGGAAATGCCGCATTACAAAGTTTTGAATATTTTTGCGTAATATTTGTATTCGTCCATAATTTACTCGTAGTTAAATTATTAAAAAGCATCTTTGTTTCAAGGTCAGTTAATAATCATCTTGCAAATGACTGTCGATATTTTCAACTTGAGCAGAAAGTGGCGCGATAATCCATTCTGGGATATTTATATTTTCAAGGTATCCAAAGCGTAATTTAAAATCATCGCTTAATTTTTGAAGATGATTTGTATTCCTCTGGAGATGTGTTTGAACATCATTGAACTTTGCAAATACATCTGCCAAGTAAAAAATATTGTTTTTATTTTTT
>NW_017133502.1:0-454 GCF_001652005.2 Ceratina calcarata | reverse complement strand
GACTTGTTTTAATAAAATAATACTAGACGAAATTTCGAACGGTACGGGACAATAGCTGATCGAACACGGTCGTCGATTTGAAAGTTTCGTACGAGAAAGGAAAGGCTGTGAGGGGAATTCGCGAGCCAACGTTATAAATCATCGAGCGCGGATGAACGTCTGAAGGCGGCACGATTGAGACGTAGAATACATCCGCGATCGAGATAAACCGTTAGCTGGAATCTAACGAACGTCGACGCGAATCAGCCGCCGGGAATGCCGATCGCGTCAAGTCACTATCGCGTTACAAATAGCAGAAATTGTATCGCCGATTTATCAGACGATCGGAGAAGGTCCATTGACCAAACGCTTACAGTCGATATGCTAATTCAGATCGAACGGAGTCGTGTCACGATTTCAAACCAGAGATTTCAGAATTTCATTGCTCTTATCAGTACATTAAACATTTTTATCT
>NW_017133501.1:0-454 GCF_001652005.2 Ceratina calcarata | reverse complement strand
AAGTGAAAATAACACATTTTCAACACATTTAAGAATATGTATGGTACAATATAATATCCTTCGTTACTTACGACCTCTTGCCAGCGTGATGGCCATTTTGTAAATACCATTTATTCACGGCTAAGCTGAAGAAACCACTTGACTCCCTGAAAAGCATGACTAAAGTCGCTTAATTTTCCCTTCTGCACCATAAGCGGGACGAAAGGTCTTTATTCCCGCAAAAGTTTAGTCTCGCATATGTAAAGTATAGTAGTTTTCCTCTTCCTCATATACTATGACCATCGCAAACGGGGAAAAAAATTTTCAAATTCATAAAACTCAGAGACTTTTCGAAAATGTTTAAAATTCAGTACCTAATCTAGTTTTAAATTGTTGTAAATCGAGGGATAAGGTAGACGTATGTGTAACAAATGCTGTATCTAGTTTCTTTCACTTAACTATTATATTTTAAATA
>NW_017133500.1:0-454 GCF_001652005.2 Ceratina calcarata | reverse complement strand
GTATATCATAAGTTCAAAAATTGCCATTTAAGTTTCCACAGCTGTATTATAATAACTTACACTTTCGCATGGAAGTTTTCCTACGAACAAACACAGCATGAATGTTCCATTATCGATAAGGGAACTGTATCAATAGAATCTATAACTGATAGATTCTCTTTATGTCGAGAAGTGTGTACTCTCGCCCTCGAGAGCTGCTATAAGACAGAAGGCTTAACTGGTGAACCTGATGTCATTGTTGAAATAGACGAATGTAGAACTGGACGGAGAAAATTTGAAAGAGAACAGTTACGTGAAGAAGTATTGATATTAGGTACAATTTTCATGCTTATTGTTGAAACAAACACATTAAAATAGAAGATGAGTCGCCTAAAGTAAATATTTATATTTTTATTCTGTATGTACATATTAACAACTTTCAATACGTATGATAGAACGAGAAAGACGAAAATAT
>NW_017133499.1:0-454 GCF_001652005.2 Ceratina calcarata | reverse complement strand
GTCTGTATTTTTACGCCAAGATGAACGATAATCGGAACAGGTCTTTACGTAATCGTTCCTAAAAACGGGGCCAATAATCCGTCACACAGGATAATCCGTTGGAACGGCAACGTTCCAGTTGGAACGAGATTTGTAGGAAAAATGACGAGTAATGGTAATTGGTATCAGTGTAGCCGCTTCGAAAATCCGTAATAGTTCTCGATTCGGTTTGACCGCGATGGGTGTCAGTACGAGATATCGATTGCGGTCGTATTTATTACACCGATTACGTAAAGCCAGCGTCGACTTCTCCCTGTAGGTCGAAAGCGAACGAATATCATGTGTAACATCAGTTGAAACCTTTACCGTTGCTCATTGACAGCCTCTCGTCCATGAAGATCGTTTACGATTAAAAATTAGACTGCAGATTCTTATCCAAAATAATATTTTTTCCATATCAATTTAAAAGATGAAA
>NW_017133498.1:0-454 GCF_001652005.2 Ceratina calcarata | reverse complement strand
GGTGATCTAAGTCAACAATTTAATGAAATTATATAAACATAAGTTGAAAATACCGTGTGGCAGTCTTCGTCGCGAGAAATTACATCTTAGGGAAAGCCATCGTTAAAGTTGTTGTTTCAAATAAAAATCACAATTTTGTATTACTTTAAGTCAATTATAGGACATTCAGTTAATTTTGAAAATCGTCTAAGTCAATTGAAGCTTTAAAAACAACATTTTCCTATGAAATTCACACAAAATTTCATATCTATAATAAATTTCCATTCATCAAGACTAATAAAATTATAAATTTAAATGTCGCATAATGTAAAAATATTTTTTAATTTATTCAAATGCGATTCATTAAATATCTCGAAACAAGAAGTATATGGATTAGACCACTTTCATAATTATGGGCACAATTGTCGATTATATTCGAGTGTGAAAAATTGTAGCAGCATAAAATACAACGCCG
>NW_017133496.1:0-454 GCF_001652005.2 Ceratina calcarata | reverse complement strand
CTGTTACAGAGTCAGGTAAATTATTTACTTTATTACATCAGAAAGTTTAAGTTATTTTTATACATGATTTAACTACGATGTTTAGTGCTTGTAATTAAATATATATTTGTATAGGAGATTTGTATGCTTGGGGCATGGGCACGAATGGACAATTGGGCACAGGCGGGGAAGATGACGTCGAGGAACCTATTCTAGTCAAAGGGAAACAACTAGAGGGAAAAACTATAGTGAGAGTCGCAGGTGGTGGTCAACATACGTTAGCCTTAGCAACAATCAAGAAGCAAAGAAAATCGAACAGTTAAGATAAAAGATACCTTCGCTGGTATATTAGAAAAGCAATACAGTATCGAAGGAGAAAATGTAATTAAAATACCACTTCCATTTTCTACATGAAAGTACACCATATAATTTTGTACATAATTCATTTTTCTATTATAAAAGAATTGCATCGTTG
>NW_017133495.1:0-454 GCF_001652005.2 Ceratina calcarata | reverse complement strand
GAGGTGCGAGAATTCGCCGCACGGAGAATCTAACGAACACATGTGTAGGAAACGTTGTGGAGGTTGTCGTTATCAATTACGTACCTCGAATGGGCACCTGTATCCTCAAGTATCCTTCACAATTCCGCTTACAAACATGTTTCTCGGGTAGTCTCCGTTGAAATACACCTTCTTCAAGTGTTCTCGAGAGGAAGTCAGGCTTGTTTTACATATATGCGGGATACAAGTCGACTCATAGCAGGTTAAGCCGAACGTACCTCGAGCGGACGCTTATATCCTCAAGTATCAATCAGAATTCCGCTTCACAACTGGTTGTTCGGGTAGTTTTCGATGAAATTCAACTCAGAAGATACTTCGTAATTTTTATAATCCGCCTAAGAACGAACACACCGCGTCCGTGTCTCGCGTCGTTCCAATCACGTGGAAGTTAGTCCCTGTGGATATCAATTGCAAT
>NW_017133494.1:0-454 GCF_001652005.2 Ceratina calcarata | reverse complement strand
CCGTTGTACATAATTAGAGCTAAGTTTATAGTGTAGAAATCAAGTGCTATCTTTCTAGACAATAAAAATCATTAGAATCTATTTCGTGAAGCGAGGGCGGCCATCTTGGCCACCTAAGCGTCCTTCCGACCGAAGCGCCACGAAGCGTGGTCAAACGGTCGGCGTTCCTAAAGGCATACTTTATGCACTCGGTATTGAAAAGTTGTGATCCGACCAATGCGCGCTCGCCACTAACCAAGATGGAGGTCGAGATGGCGTCTGCTGTCAATAAACAAAGCGCCATAAGAAAGAGGAAGGAAGACCCGTCCGATGCACCCTCGGATTCCGACATTTCGAGCGTCCAGCAACGCAAAAAAGCAAAGGCGAAAAAGAGAGCACAATCCACGTCACGAAGAGCGATCTCCGACTCCTCGGACGAGGAAATTATTACAAAGAAGACAGAGAAACCCGGTAA
>NW_017133493.1:18016-19675 GCF_001652005.2 Ceratina calcarata | reverse complement strand
AACGCCAACGCGTTAATGCAGCAACCATTGAGAGTATAGCCGATACAATCACTCACCGCTTCGAGACCCTCGTCCATAACAGCGTTGAATATCAGAGGGGACAGGGGATCGCCCTGTCTAACACCTTGATCCGGGTGGAGCCAGCCACCCATAACCCTACCGACTTGGATCCTGGTTCTGGAATCCTGATAGACATTGTTAATATAGCGCCTCATTGCAATCGGTAGTCCTTTCTTTCGCAGGACTGCATTGATTGCTCCATGCGTTACTGTATCAAACGCCTTCCGTACATCGAGGACAGCGAGGTGCAGTGGCTTCAGTTCCCTTCTAGCATCATCGATGACCGACGCTAGCGTGAAGATGTTTTCTGCAGCCCCATCCGACACTATGAAGGCTCTCTGCCTCCTATCGAGTATTTCGCACCTGTTCATTCTCGCTCCCAAGATCTTATGGAAGTGCCTCGTTACCACCGATGATATAGACAGCGGCCTAAACTTGGCCGGGTCCATGGTGCCCTCCTTCTCAGGAATCTATACCGTTCTGGAGTCCAGCATGCTCCTCGGTGCCCTCTCGTTGCGCATAATGGTGTTGAACACAGCCACTTTTTCCAGGATAGATATTTTGTTCCAGTCTGCCATGGTTACCCCGTCGGGCCCAGCGGCTGTACCATTAGGTGGTTTGGCGCACCTAATCTCCTCGGCCGTGACTGGATTCCACAACATTTCCACGCCGTTCCCCACGCGGCCTGGTAGTACCACAGGCTCTCCTAGGCATGTCTCATGTCCTGTGAGGATCGGTTTCCAAAAGTCTTCCTGCTCTTGTAGGGTTGGGTGTTCCACCTTGTCTGCATCTCCATCCAGGACAATCTTGGCAGCCTTTCTCATATGCTTTCTCCACAGGCGTTGAACTCTTCGGTATTCGCACCTCCTTTCCTGTTTCTTAGACCTTCCATTCCTTGCTGGTGTGCTGTCACTGGGTCTGGCATTCCGGTGCCTTCTGAGGCATTCGCGTGCTTGGTTTCCAGGCTCTGGTCTTGGTAGCGTTCTGCCACCCTCCCTCGGTATTCTAGCCAGCCACTCTGCTAAGTGGTTGGTCGACAGCTCTACCTGGCCATCTACCGCAGCCGTTATTGCTGCCCGGAGCACCTGAACCGGTTCACTATCCTCGGTGAGAGCTTCCATGCTCACAAGCAGTTGCGACCTCACCAGTTCCTCCGCCGCCTCAGTTTCTACGTTGCCTTCACTAGTTGATTCTTCACAGGCCTGTGGGTAGGAGGCTGCATCCCTTTTTTCAGCGACAAGAGCTTTGTACGTTGCCTTCTTCCTCATACCTTTAATGGCTTCAAGAGATCTCATGGTTTGTAGGCGCTGTTGCAGCACTTGGTTGATGTTCACCAGGCCTGCATCCAGATCCGCCTCGACCGCAGCCATTCTCTCAATTTCTTCCCTTGTCCACCTATCTTTAGTTCTACCCGTATCAATCATGTCATTGGCCTGAACTGGGTGCTGACTCTTCCTATGCACCCCTAGGCCAATCTTAGATGTAAACCCCCGCAGGCAGATCTCGCATTGAAAGCGTGCCCGCTCACGATCCATGTCTTGGCGCTGTACTGCACCAATCCGCCCATCGTCTGCAGCAGCAGCGGCCGCCGCAGTGTCA
>NW_017133493.1:14421-17080 GCF_001652005.2 Ceratina calcarata | reverse complement strand
GTCCTTAAGGAAGAGCTAAGAAGGCTTACGCGGAGCATTGCGTACGAGTAACGCATACGGACGCGTCTTTTGACAAGGGGTGACTACCTGCCGGACCTACGGGTGTCTAACTCGGCCGTGAAAACATCCACGATATCAAATTAAACAGTCAATTGTCCGAATTCGACAGCCCATCGCCAATGTCTAACCTACAAACGCATTGCGTCAATGACACTGCGGCGGCCGCTGCTGCTGCAGACGATGGGCGGATTAGTGCAGTACAGCGCCAAGACATGGATCGTGAGCGGGCACGCTTTCAATGCGAGATCTGCCTGCGGGGGTTTACATCTAAGATTGGCCTAGGGGTGCATAGGAAGAGTCAGCACCCAGTTCAGGCCAATGACATGATTGATACGGGTAGAACTAAAGATAGGTGGACAAGGGAAGAAATTGAGAGAATGGCTGCGGTCGAGGCGGATCTGGATGCAGGCCTGGTGAACATCAACCAAGTGCTGCAACAGCGCCTACAAACCATGAGATCTCTTGAAGCCATTAAAGGTACAGAAGGCAACGTACAAAGCTCTTGTCGCTGAAAAAAGGGATGCAGCCTCCTACCCACAGGCCTGTGAAGAATCAACTAGTGAAGGCAACGTAGAAACTGAGGCGGCGGAGGAACTGGTGAGGTCGCAACTGCTTGTGAGCATGGAAGCTCTCACCGAGGATAGTGAACCGGTTCAGGTGCTCCGGGCAGCAATAACGGCTGCGGTAGATGGCCAGGTAGAGCTGTCGACCAACCACTTAGCAGAGTGGCTGGCTAGAATACCGAGGGAGGGTGGCAGAACGCTACCAAGACCAGAGCCTGGAAACCAAGCACGCGAATGCCTCAGAAGGCACCGGAATGCCAGACCCAGTGACAGCACACCAGCAAGGAATGGAAGGTCTAAGAAACAGGAAAGGAGGTGCGAATACCGAAGAGTTCAACGCCTGTGGAGAAAGCATATGAGAAAGGCTGCCAAGATTGTCCTGGATGGAGATGCAGACAAGGTGGAACACCCAACCCTACAAGAGCAGGAAGACTTTTGGAAACCGATCCTCACAGGACATGAGACATGCCTAGGAGAGCCTGTGGTACTACCAGGCCGCGTGGGGAACGGCGTGGAAATGTTGTGGAATCCAGTCACGGCCGAGGAGATTAGGTGCGCCAAACCACCTAATGGTACAGCCGCTGGGCCCGACGGGGTAACCATGGCAGACTGGAACAAAATATCTATCCTGGAAAAAGTGGCTGTGTTCAACACCATTATGCGCAACGAGAGGGCACCGAGGAGCATGCTGGACTCCAGAACGGTATAGATTCCTGAGAAGGAGGGCACCATGGACCCGGCCAAGTTTAGGCCGCTGTCTATATCATCGGTGGTAACGAGGCACTTCCATAAGATCTTGGGAGCGAGAATGAACAGGTGCGAAATACTCGATAGGAGGCAGAGAGCCTTCATAGTGTCGGATGGGGCTGCAGAAAACATCTTCACGCTAGCGTCGGTCATCGATGATGCTAGAAGGGAACTGAAGCCACTGCACCTCGCTGTCCTCGATGTACGGAAGGCGTTTGATACAGTAACGCATGGAGCAATCAATGCAGTCCTGCGAAAGAAAGGACTACCGATTGCAATGAGGCGCTATATTAACAATGTCTATCAGGATTCCAGAACCAGGATCCAAGTCGGTAGGGTTATGGGTGGCTGGCTCCACCCGGATCAAGGTGTTAGACAGGGCGATCCCCTGTCCCCTCTGATATTCAACGCTGTTATGGACGAGGGTCTCGAAGCGGTGAGTGATTGTATCGGCTATACTCTCAATGGTTGCTGCATTAACGCGTTGGCGTTCGCCGATGACTTGGTTTCGATAGCGTCAACTGCGGATGGGCTACAGAGCTCCATCAGTATGGTTACGGAAGCACTTAAGGAAAATGGACTAAGGCTGATGCCTGCTAAGTGCGCCTGCCTTAGCCTGATACCTGATGGGAGGAAGAAGTGTATGAAGGTTAATACTTACCAGAAATTCGAGGCGGACCACCAAAGCATGCCACAGCTGGGCGTCCTGGACTCCTGGAGGTACCTGGGAGTAGCCTTCTCACACAAAGGAATAGGGCCAACGGAGGTGAAAATTGAACCCCTATTGCAGAGGATAACTAGAGCTCCTTTAAAACCGCAGCAGAGACTGAGAGTATTGAAGACGTTCCTGCTACCGAGGTATACCCACTCGCTGGTTCTTGGAAGAACTACCTATGGAGAACTGAGACGCCTTGATGGCATGGTGCGCAGAGAGGTCAGGAGATGGCTGAGACTGCCCCATGACACGCCGGTGGCATACTTCCATGCGCCGGTTAGCGAGGGTGGGTTAGGTATACTGGCCCTGGAAGCTAAGATTCCGGAACTGTTACGACGACGCCTTACCAAAATGGGTTGCTCCTCGGCCCCTGCTGCACGGGCAGTGGCAATGGGCCTATGGGCTCAGGGGAAGCTGCGATGGTGCAGCCAGAGCAAGGTATCATCTGGAGACTGGGCGCCCAAGCTCCATGCGACCATCGACGGATACGAACTAAGGGAAGCGTCCGAAGCTGTCCCTTCGTACACTTGGGTGAATGACGACTATGTCGCCATCCCTGCAGCGGACTGGATCC
>NW_017133493.1:5000-12372 GCF_001652005.2 Ceratina calcarata | reverse complement strand
TAGAGGTCCATAATTGTCTCGCTCATGGCCATGATCGCCTCGCTCACCTCCCTGCACGCCTTCTCGTGTATGAGAGCATCCTGCTTGTTGATCTTAGGGATCACCATGTTCGTTATCGTATACATATGTCCCAGTTTATCAACTACAAATTTTTGAAGGCTGTCAACTTTGATTCTAGGGATCGGCAGCCTTTCGGTGACATCAGCTGCTGCCACAGGTGCGGCCGGCGACATGGTAACGGATTGACTCCTTCTCTTCGCTGGCGATTTGGATAACCTAGGGTCCATGGCGTTATTGGGGGACTAATCCTGTCTTAATTCCAAATCGGGCTCACCGTCCCGGACAACTTTACTGAAGATGTGCAGTACCCTACTTTACCGACCGGTGGTAAGCGAACCCACTTCCGTCCCAGGGGGGTAGTCGGGGCCCTTCCGGATCGATTACTCCCGAACGACTTCCTCGAGAAAGGCCTCCTTACGATGTTATAGCCCTCCAAAGTTTCCGTCTACACTCTTGGATCCCTCATGCCAGAGGGTGGTATTTGTTGTTTTTCCCGGATTTTTCCCTTTTCCAATCCACGATGTTTCCGGCTGGGCAGCTTGTGACTCACGACAAGGCGAAGAGTAAACAGAGAGAGAACGTAAATACCAGTGTCCGCCGTTTGGAGGTTAGGACACCAAAATACCTCTATTGTGTCACTAATTCTGTATGGAGCTAAGGTTTCCTTTGCATAAAGCAGATTCCAGGCGTTGATCAAGCCTTTCGTCACAACGTTTCCTTCATCCGAGCTTCCAGGCCACACTTTAGCACAATTTTTAGTGCGAGCTAGTTATGACACGTGCACACAACATGGCCCCTTAAGAGAGTCATCGCACAGCACGTGCTCCAGGGAATCATCGATGTACCCCTGCATGAAGAGGCACACATGCACCATCTCGTGCAGGAGGGTGTCCTCAGTTTCCGTGGGTGGGAGTCGGCTTAGAATTGGCCAGCTCAGAGGTATTGTGCGCTCGTAAAGATCTGTCAGGCCGGATGAGGAAACCATGGAATTCTGCCACGAGACGGTGAAAGTGCGCCCGCAGGTCCCGTGGAAAAATTGATTATTGAAGCGGTGAAACATGGCCACCAGGTCAGGTCTGCCTAGATGCCTTCGCGATGGGGGGGTGGGCAAGCCCACAACTTCGGGCCCCTCTCCCTGCTGCCTCCTGCTGCGTCTGCGGGGCAAATCGCGTGCCGACATCACTGGTATCTGATCAATCACTCACGAACAATATGCTCGCGCGTAGTGCGTATACTAAGGGACAGTAACGACGAGTGCGTGCTTGATGCGACTTTGTACCCTAAGGCTAATGAGCAACTGTGTCTTGGTGCTGTACACTGAGAATGGTAGGAGAATATAGTATAGGGCAATGAGAGTTGGGAGGCACGTGTACCTGAACATCTGAGTTCAGTGTTGTCTTTTTTTTTCTTTACTTTTCTTATTCTCTTTCTATTATTTTACTTTCTTCTGTGTTCTGCTTAGTAACTTATGCTTTTATCTACTAGTTTCTTGCGCACCATTTTTTCTGTTATTTTTCTTTCTTTTTGTCCTTTCTTTTCTTTTCCTCGAAATCTGTACCTTATTCTGTTTTTCTTTTATTGTGTCCATTTCGTCTACTTTACCACCAGTGCTACTAGCAAGTAACCTGGATCAATGTCAGCTGCTATCCAGGCAGAAGTGAACTGGACAATAAATCATGTATCTAGCCAAATGCCTCGTCATCTAATTAGTGACGCGCATGAATGGATTAACGAGATTCCCTCTGTCCCTATCTACTGGGACTGCTCCGCTAGGTGGCGAGGAATGAAGACGCGTCTTCACGTCGCTCCGTGTGTATACAAAGAAAATTATGGTTTATTCGCAATTTTTAATAGTGAGTGCCGTTCCATTCTTAGTAACTACCGGAAACGAACATGTGGCCGTGAAATTGTGAAGTTCTGAAGTGATTTTCGTGTTGAAATCGAGAAATCTCTCTCCTGGAGCCACGCCCGCGTGGCAGCTCTTGGTCAGAGCCCGGCTCGGGCTTTTCGCTCGTGCCACAGACACTTTCAGTGACTCTACCTCCTTGGAGCCGTTGTACATAATTAGAGCTAAGTTTATAGTGTAGAAATCAAGTGCTATCTTTCTAGACAATAAAAATCATTAGAATCTATTTCGTGAAGCGAGGGCGGCCATCTTGGCCACCTAAGCGTCCTTCCGACCGAAGCGCCACGAAGCGTGGTCAAACGGTCGGCGTTCCTAAAGGCATACTTTATGCACTCGGTATTGAAAAGTTGTGATCCGACCAATGCGCGCTCGCCACTAACCAAGATGGAGGTCGAGATGGCGTCTGCTGTCAATAAACAAAGCGCCATAAGAAAGAGGAAGGAAGACCCGTCCGATGCACCCTCGGATTCCGACATTTCGAGCGTCCAGCAACGCAAAAAAGCAAAGGCGAAAAAGAGAGCACAATCCACGTCACGAAGAGCGATCTCCGACTCCTCGGACGAGGAAATTATTACAAAGAAGACAGAGAAACCCGGTAAGTCGTCGCAAATAAGTCAAGTAAATGAAATTCTACGTTTTTGCAAAGGAAACTCGAAAGAAATCTCGGCTGCTGGCTCGGAACTCGTGCGCCGAAACACCATGGAATTAATGGAAATAATAACCGACCTAAGAAATGAGAACGAAAGGCTCCGTTCTCAACTGCAAGAAAAGGAACTTGTTCAGGACAGAATTTCCATGCTCGACAAGTCGCTCGTAAACGCTGTGGAGAAATTATCAGAAATTAAAGAGCAATTCAAACGTCCTCGGCCAACGTATGCTCAACAAGTTGCGGTAAGGTCGTCAATTGTTCCCACGAGAGCAGTAAAGCCTCCCAGGAACTTAATTACTATTTACCCGTCCGAAAAAACCGACGTGGTTGACAGCGAGGAAACTAAAAAGAAACTTCTGGCAAGCATTGTTCCAGCAAAAGAAAAACTCAGGGTCAGAAATATCAGGAAAATCGGAAATGGAGGCATTCTCGTAGAAACCGAATCCAAAGAGGAATTGGAATGCGTGCTTAAAAACGACAAAATACAGAACGCTGGCCTGGTCGCTAGCCTGCCTGCAAAGAAACGCCCTCATATGATTATTCACAACATCCCCAAGGAACTGACTGAAAAGGAAATTCTATCTGCCATCAGACAACAAAACGTGGACCACATTCCTAAGTCTACCTTTATTGAGGAATTCAGACTAAGTTTCAAAACAGGAGACAAATCGAGAGACACAGTAAACTGGGTAGCAGAAGTTTCACCAAAAATGCGAACAGAACTAAAAAAGAGCAACAGAGTCTTTATAAATTGGATGGCATGCAACATCAAAGACTACATTCCTGTTGCAAGGTGTTATAAATGCCAAGCCTTCGGTCATGTATCAAAATATTGCAAAGCAACGGTCAGCACATGTGGTCACCGTGCCAAGGAAGGTCACACTTTTAAGGAGTGTACTGAAAAAACACGAGAATCATCATGCGCCAATTGTAAAAAAGCAAATAGACCGCATACTCACTCGCAACGATGGAACGAATGCCCGTCCTACAAACTCGCCGTAGAGAACTACCTTTCTAAAATCGACTATGGAAGTTAAGCCCCAAACTAGCCGCCCCCCAGCGCAAGTATTGCGAGTAGGACAACTAAACGCACAAGGATCGAGAACGGTAATGGATGAAATAAGGCGACTAGCACACGACAAAAATCTAGACATACTTTTACTACAAGAACCCTACAGTGTTAACAACCGCATATGTGGAATGGGAGTCACAACTAAAGTCCTCACTGACAAGCAGAAATTCGCAAAAATCTCCACCGCAGACAAAGTTAAATCAGCAATAGTAATTTTAAACAATCGGCTTGACGTCCTTAAGCTTAATCAATTCAGCAATACCCACTGTATCTGTGCCGAAATTAATACTGGACAGAGTAGATTCTACATGGTCACCGCGTATCTCCAATTCTGTGAGAAAATAGAGCCATACCTTCGTCACCTTGACCAGATTCTCCGAGCCCTCAAAGGTCAGAAAATAATTCTAAGCATAGACGCAAATGCCAACTCCTCATTATGGCACAGCAAACTGAACGACGAGAGGGGCGAAGCTGTCGAGGACTTCATCTCCGAGCACCAACTGTATGTACTAAACAGAGCCTCGAAATACTACACCTTCGACAACGATCGAAGCAGCTCAAACATAGACATTACAATGACGAGCAACTCTTTTTTCAACGAAGTAACCGACTGGAAGATTCTCCCACATGAAACGACGAGCGACCACAATCTCATTACATTCAAAATTGCCTCGACACATCAAAACCTGTGTTGCAGTAGATCCGACAGATACAATATCAGCAAGGCAGATTGGGGCTCCTTTACAAAGGCCCTGGGAGAGCTCTTCTCAGAGAATCTGCCAGGAATCGGAGAAAACGACGAACCCGAAGCTGAGAGACTATCTACTAATATCGAAAACCTGCTAAGCAAAGCATGCGACACCGCGATTCCAAAAAAGACGCGCTTCTCCAAGTCGGCAGCTTGGTGGAACTGCGAACTAACATCTCTTCGACATGAGCTTAGACGCGCTCGCCGTATTTACCAGGCAGAAAAGAACGAAGAGAAAAGGAATCAGCTCAAGCAGTCTTTCAGAACATTACGAAACAGGTACACGGCTACGATCCGCAAATCGAAACAAACGAGCTGGAGACAGTTTGTCACAAAGGAGGGAAACGCGGATCCGTGGGGGATCATATACAAAATACAAACACGGAAACTAAAAGTTGAACAGGTATGCAACAGCGTGAAAATCGAAGGGGTACAAACAACTTCATGGCGAGAAACGGCAGAGCTACTCCTTAAATCCCTCATACCCGATGATTCTACAGAGAACGAAACACCTCTGCAACGCAATATACGAGCAGCCACTGCTCTCTCAATAGACTCTCCTGCAGCCCCTTCCTTTACTCTGGAGGAAGTCGGACGGACAATAAGCAAGCTTTGAAACAGGAAGGCACCTGGCCATGATCTTCTAGAGGCCGAAATAATAAAGGTCGCTTGGCCGACTGTGAACCGCGAACTTACAACTCTCTTCAACTGCTGCCTTTCCCAAGGAACGTTCCCCAGACAATGGAAACGAGCGACAATCAGAATTCTCTTAAAGAGCGAGGACGATCCGCGATCCTACAGGCCAATATCGTTGCTCCCAATTTTAGGAAAGATCCTGGAAAAACTTATATCGAAACGACTCACGGATCTCTTCCACAAACACCCCCTCACTTCTAAAAGACAGTTCGGCTTCAAACCAAAGAACTCCACAGAAGACGCAATAGTAGAACTCAGGAAACTGACAGCCCGTACTGAAAGCAAATATGCAATTGGATTACTATTTGACATCTCAGGAGCGTTCGATAACGTATGGTGGCCGAGCATCCTCCGAAACCTGAGGGAAAGGAAATGCCCAAAGAACATCTACGCTCTTATCCGAAGCTACTTATCGGGACGCAGAGCCCAATTTTCTGGAGCCCATGACACTATCGCGAAAGACATCAACAAGGGCTGCCCTCAAGGTTCCATCTTGGGGCCATTGTTTTGGAATTTAATATTCGATGAACTCATCGAGAAACTGAGAAATTTAGGATATGAGGTGATAGCGTATGCTGACGACCTATTCGTTCTTATCACTGGAAACTCGAGGAAGGAGCTCGAAGAAATTGCAAATATTGCTACCGAAATTATCAGGGATTGGTGCACACAGCAGAAACTTCAACTCTCCGCAAATAAATCAGAGATGATATTACTTAAGGGATTTTTAGACATCAGGCGCCCACCAACGGTCAAAGTTGGCAATACGTCCCTGAGAATGGTTAAAGAAACCAAATATTTGGGAGTTCGCTTTGGCTGCCGCTTCAACGTAACCCCACATGTCCAGCACATCTGCACGAAAGGCAAGAGGATTTTTAATCTCCTCGCACAAGTTGCCAGAACAAAATGGGGATTAAATAACAGAACCATGAGCATATTATACAAAGGTATTTTCGTGTCCATCGTCACATATGCAGCAGCCGGCTGGGCGGATAAACTAAACGTCCATCACAGGAGGCGTTTGGCACAAGCCCAAAGACACGTTTTATTGCGAACTACAACTGCATACAGAACTATCTCGCACGAAGCCCTCGGAGTGATTGCAGCGTCCATTCCCATTGACCTCCTGCTTAAGGAAAGAATAGCAATGTATAAACTTAGACATAATGAAGAATTCAGCTATGAACAACTAAACTACACTCCGCAGTCAGTACTCCCCAGCAAAGAGATCATACAGGCGACCAAAAAAGAGATTCGAAATCAGACGCTGGCCCTTTGGCAAGCAAACTGGAGAGCATCAACAAAAGGGAGAACCACTTTCGAATGGTCATGTATCAAAATATTGCAAAGCAACGGTCAGCACATGTGGTCACTGTGCCAAGGAAGGTCACACTTTTAAGGAGTGTACTGAAAAAACACGAGAATCATCATGCGCCAATTGTAAAAAAGCAAATAGACCGCATACTCACTCGCAACGATGGAACGAATGCCCGTCCTACAAACTCGCCGTAGAGAACTACCTTTCTAAAATCGACTATGGAAGTTAAGCCCCAAACTAGCCGCCCCCCAGCGCAAGTATTGCGAGTAGGACAACTAAACGCACAAGGATCGAGAACGGTAATGGATGAAATAAGGCGACTAGCACACGACAAAAATCTAGACATACTTTTACTACAAGAACCCTACAGTGTTAACAACCGCATATGTGGAATGGGAGTCACAACTAAAGTCCTCACTGACAAGCAGAAATTCGCAAAAATCTCCACCGCAGACAAAGTTAAATCAGCAATAGTAATTTTAAACAATCGGCTTGACGTCCTTAAGCTTAATCAATTCAGCAATACCCACTGTATCTGTGCCGAAATTAATACTGGACAGAGTAGATTCTACATGGTCACCGCGTATCTCCAATTCTGTGAGAAAATAGAGCCATACCTTCGTCACCTTGACCAGATTCTCCGAGCCCTCAAAGGTCAGAAAATAATTCTAAGCATAGACGCAAATGCCAACTCCTCATTATGGCACAGCAAACTGAACGACGAGAGGGGCGAAGCTGTCGAGGACTTCATCTCCGAGCACCAACTGTATGTACTAAACAGAGCCTCGAAATACTACACCTTCGACAACGATCGAAGCAGCTCAAACATAGACATTACAATGACGAGCAACTCTTTTTTCAACGAAGTAACCGACTGGAAGATTCTCCCACATGAAACGACGAGCGACCACAATCTCATTACA
>NW_017133492.1:0-454 GCF_001652005.2 Ceratina calcarata | reverse complement strand
GTGTAAACTGTAAACCCTGCAACAAGTGTCTGTTCTTTGCTCCTTACAATTATTAAAAATTTTTAAGTCAAATCAAAAACTGTTTAAATAGTAACATGTCGAACGATTAATCAATTTCAATGGATTTGTAGATATGCTTGTAAGACTATATAGTGCGTCTATCACTTAAATTAAATAAAGTGAAACCAGGAAATTTGACGATAGTAATAACACATTCATTGTCTGTACAATTTACTTACATAATTGAAACTATGATTGGTACAATTAAGGTTTTCACAGAAGTTCATGGCAAGAAGAAACTAGAAGTATAATTGATGTACACTACACTATTTCGGAGAAATAAAAATAGAAATATATTTAGAGTTAATATGAATTTCACAAAATAATTAGTCAGCTCTGCTCACTGGCAGTGGTCCGTTTCATTCGAGTGTTCTTTTACAAGTGAGTATCTTGG
>NW_017133491.1:0-454 GCF_001652005.2 Ceratina calcarata | reverse complement strand
GCTGCCTGTGCTGCCTGCGCTACTTGTGCCTGAGCTTGGGCAGCCTGCGCCGCCTGAAGCAGTTGCTGAGGCTGCATCGCGTTCAGAAGTTGTTGCCCGGCCGAGCTGTTGCTCAGAAGGTGTGGCAAGGCGGCGGGATTTAGCCCTAATCCGGGCGCTAAGCTGGGACTTGTTGGAACTGTCACGTGGAAAGAGAAAACCGTGATCCACTTTGGTACCGTGTTGGAATTTAGGGTCGCGTGATTTTACGACAAATTTTATTAAACATTTTTATTGAAAGTCATAGTGGCTATCTTCATAATTCGTTTGATTTCTGTAACTTAATTTAAGAAAAAGTCAAGTCGAGAGTTGCAACACTGAGTTCAATGTGTATATGTTAGATACCGTCGTAACTTGTTATTTCTCTACTGACAGTTCACGTTATTTATTACTTACAATTAGAAATAGAAAATTA
>NW_017133490.1:0-454 GCF_001652005.2 Ceratina calcarata | reverse complement strand
ATTACAATATTATCAACAAAAAGAACTGTAAATATTTTATTGTAATATACACAAAGCGCGGCGATATAGTTGTATAAAATACTTTTGTAATTAAAATGTTAATTAGTAGAAGAAGAAAATTGCCAATGTGATGTTTAGATAAGTGTTTATATAAATGAATCTTATATCAAACAATTTTTGCAATAAGATGAGGGAACGTAGTCTTATGTATTTTTTGCAAGTGTAAATATTGTGCATTTTTTATTATTATTATTATAAATAAGTTATGAGTTAAGCATGCGCTTTACTTTGTATAAAATTTATCGATAAATAAATAAAATACCACAATTGCAAGTCCACAGGCGTACGTGAAAAACCTTTAATGGATCGAAATGAAAAGGTAGAACAGGCATTTTTCTAAAGTTTTTCTTTTATTTATCGTTTACGTGAATAAACCACTACATTATTACGGTAA
>NW_017133489.1:0-455 GCF_001652005.2 Ceratina calcarata | reverse complement strand
ACATCTTTGAATGCTGCAAGTTTCATCAAAATCCCGTCGACCTCGGTCTCCCCTGTTAGACCTATTTCTTTAGGGCCAAAACGAATGTAACAGTGTTTGTCCAAATGGTTCACTAAATTCTGGACTCGCTTTGGACACATACATAAAAAATGTTACACGCTCTCTTTATCTGTAATGCTTCCTATGTGTCGCTACTACTTGGAGCNTACTATTCCGAGCGTGGAGAAAGACAGCGAATGAGGAAGAAAGAGCGATTGAGATACTAGTTACTAGGCGCTCGGCAAACATTAAAGAACTCATGCTTGCTCAGACTTATCAAAAAGTGAACTTATTTATTTTTGGTTTCTCGCCAATGAAATTATCACCATCGTATTTGGCTGTTTTCTCTGATTGAAATGATACTGCGCACAAGTTAATTCCGAGCATAATTGCTCGTGCAAAAAGCGATTAAAATT
>NW_017133488.1:0-454 GCF_001652005.2 Ceratina calcarata | reverse complement strand
ATTTTCATAAAATATTAACTCTATTCGTGAAGTTTTAGATTCCTTTTCTACATTCGAATGTCTTATCCATTGCATGAATTTTAATAGTAGACGTGTTATAAGTCTTTTCCTTTAAATTCATTTTAAGACTTAATTAATTACGAAACAATTTGGAAGAAAAAACTCTACGTGGAATTTAATTTCATTAACGTCTCGGTTCCGTTTCGCAATTCACAGCGTGACAACCGTTCTCGTAACGCGTCTTCGTTTAGTATATCGGTGTCGTCGGAGATTTTTAGCCATTAATTAACTCCCCTAGAACTCCTGTTTTCAGTTCGCACCCTGATTTTAGATGTACTTTCAGTCTACCGAAACTTCGTTTAGACCTCCTGCTTTAATAATTAATTATTCAGTTAAACAATTCCAATTAACTTCACATCACTTCTTATTCACAGCCTTTTCATTTGTGCATATA
>NW_017133487.1:0-454 GCF_001652005.2 Ceratina calcarata | reverse complement strand
GTGTATGTCTGTGCATACATTTCGTTCTAAAAGTATAATTAAAATATAAAGCAATATTAATGTAAAAAGAGTTCTTCAACTGATTTTTGGGCAATTATGGAAAATCTAGTATTTAATCGAACTTGCTAATCGAGCATTAAAAAAATGAGGCATAGATTTATTAATATTTTCAGGTCTTGTCCTTTTAGGGGAAATTAACATAAAGATCATTGTCTCAAGCTGTATATAAAAATATGTAGTACATATCGATGTAATTATACTTTATCATCAATGTAGTCAAAGAGTATTTGAGCACTAATACCCTTTCAGAGTAAACAATTTATTCACGTATCACCCATTTATAAAAATATTATAAAAAAATTTATAATATAGATACTGGATTTAATACTAAGTGGATGTTTATAACTGTTCATGAAGAAAGAAAAATGTAATGTACAAAACTCAATTAAAAATC
>NW_017133486.1:0-454 GCF_001652005.2 Ceratina calcarata | reverse complement strand
CTCCATATTTGAATACGAAATCACGTTAATTGGACGATTAATCGCAAATAATTATTCTAATTGTTCTAATTTCGACGAACGAAAGGGAAGAACACGGATTTTCCCATCGACGGCGCAGAGCTCATTATCAGCGAATTTCACGAGGTTCATTTTTTCCATACGAGTAAAAAACTGACTGACTTCCCGCGACCTGTTTTGCGACCGCCGCGAACGGTCACGCTCCGTTTGCAAAGCACCCTGTAAATTCCCTCGAACGATGAGTTTTCTCGAACGATCGGACGCCCGTCCGTTCCCGTAGCGGTGGCGGCTACGTGTTCTTTTTTTTTCTTTTTTTTTTCCATCGTGGTGACTCAGAGAAATCGAGCCACCTTCTTCTCGCATCCGCGACGGACAAAGGGACCCGACCGTTTCGCATGCCCGACCAGCTCAACGGCGAATATTATGCTATTATGCT
>NW_017133485.1:0-454 GCF_001652005.2 Ceratina calcarata | reverse complement strand
TGGACTAGTTCGGTTTATACTTTCAATTAGAATGCAAAACCAATCAACATAAAATTCAGTTTCTCATTACAATATTCAAATGAATCATAAAATAAACTATGTCAGTGTAATAGTATAAACACTAACGCATATGAATGACAACAAAATATTTCAAAGTTCATACGGTCGAATAATAAAAATAATTTCAATTAATAAAATAAATTCTCTTATTTAATTTTTCAGACTGTTTTACCTTTGATATAACTTTGGCTAGTATTGCGTTATAAAGATACGTATATTGTAGTAATAGTTTTATTACAATGAAGGTGGTGATAAGTTTATTATAATGAATATGGATGTATACAGATATGAAATTTATACAGGGTGTCCCAGCTAACTCTGGCATCTCAAATATCTCGGTTGTTTTTCATGATAGAAAAAAATGTTAGAAGAAAAAGTTATTGTATCCGATGGG
>NW_017133484.1:0-454 GCF_001652005.2 Ceratina calcarata | reverse complement strand
CGGATTTAAATAATTTCTACTATTCTTTGTATTTTAATGGCTCGGAAGGACAGATGTACGCTGAAAAAATGTACTGCAAGCGAGGTAGGATTTACCTTTCCTAAGAAAATTTTAGGATCCCTATTAAAGAAAACGGACCCTGACCCTGAACAGTATTTATGACTCAGGCCTCTAGTAGTAAACAGTTACTGATTAAAGTCTTTCATCGCAAAATTTTTATTATACAGGGTGTCTCGTAAATGGTAATACGGAAAACTTGAATAGATTCCTAATGCTTAGAGAAGAGGAAAAATTTATTTCCCAACTGACATCGAGTCATCAATTCCAGGATTATAAAGTGACCCTCCATCTGCAAGATTTATTGTTGTCTATTCTCATTACTTTATTCTTTCCCAGTTTGAGCAAATAATATTGCAACAATTACTACAAACACGCGCGAGACACCTTCGTATAT
>NW_017133483.1:0-454 GCF_001652005.2 Ceratina calcarata | reverse complement strand
TGTATATGTTCTGTTAACTGAATTATTCAAATATGTTCTCTTTTATGCGTTCAGTATTGTTAGTAATTGTTTCTAACACACGGTCCGTGTCGCTTTGAGGGTGCATGTGATTAAATAGCCCAAGGCAGTAATGCTGCAGAACGCATGCATCGTTGCACGAAAGAGGAATCTATCGCGTAAGCGGCGTGCCGCGGTGGGAAAACACTTTTATTGTGCGTATAAGGGAAATGCAACAAGCAGCTGACGTGATACCTAAAGGTCTCAGGTTTCCACTAACGAGCGACTGAACTTCGGTAGTAGGCTAATGAGAAACGTCAAGGAAACGGAGCTTTGCCGACGACGCGACGCTTTTACCGGTGCTCTTAACATCGGCAAGTCGGATAACAACGTTGATAGGCAATTTCGTGAGCGTGAACGTGTTCCACGATTTCAGATCTTAATGATAAGTTTCACA
>NW_017133482.1:8326-10153 GCF_001652005.2 Ceratina calcarata | reverse complement strand
TTCATTTTTTTAAATGTTTCTATCGTTCGCTCCAGCGATGCTGCGAAAAATCTCTCACGACGCTAGAGGGGATAACCTACCAATCGTGGGAGTGAGAGAGACGCATCCTCTCTTTCATGGCGTATATCTCTGTCTGCGTCTCACTCGGCCGTGCCGGTCGGATCTCTCCCTCATTCCGTCCGGCGTTTCGAGCGTAGTTGACCTATTCGCTCTGCAGGCCAGTGGGCCCCTTCGAAGCACCTAGCTTTTACACGCTCTTCCCTATACCTTGCAACTTCACGTTTCGGCCCTGTCTTTCCGTGCCGGCGGACAGTGGGAAACGCGCTTTAAAGGACGATGAGTATGATTGATGGAAAGAAGCTATGGACAGAGAAATAGATTGTTTAAATAAAAATAAAACTTTAGTGCTAGTCGAAAGACGAAAGAATATGAAAGCATTAGATTTGAAATGAGTGTACACGACCAAAGCTAATAATAAAAAGAAGGCTAGATTCGTAGTAAGAGATTTCCAACAGTCTGAGGTATTAAAAGATCCATACTTACCTGTTGCTAGAGCTTAAAATTATTATTGTCTTACTGCTGTCAAAATGAATTCAAAATATTACAATTAGATGTAGAAACAGCATTTCTAAATAGTTGGGTGAAATCAGAAGTATTTGTGAAACAACCATTAGGATATGCAGATAACACTGGACGAGTGTGCAAACTAATAAAAGCTTTGTATGGACTGAGAGAGAGCCCGAGAGCCTGGTATGAGTGCTTTGATAGTTACATAATAAAATTGGGCTTTGTGAGAAGTGTGAGTGACTACTGTCTTTACATAAAGTATGAAAAAAATGATACGATTTATTTAATTCTATTTTTTGATGATCTATTGATTTGCGGTAATGTTGTATACAAACGTTATTTAGAACTTAAGTTAGTATTTAAGTTAGATATAATTCTTATCTTCACCGTATGACTCCTCTGTGTCTCTTTCCGAATCATCCCTGACCCTTGTCTATTCTAAATCATCCCTGAATTCTGTCCCTACCGCAAGAATCCTAATCCCCACCACGGCATCCTAAAGCCTATATATATTTCCCCATTTCCCTTAATTTTGGACACTTTGTAAGAGACTCTTGTAGGACACTTCGTAGAACTCTGTTTCCACATTCAGATCAACACTCTGTTTCTGAGATCCCAAATTCCGAACTCTGTCGGGTTGCGACTTGTACGTCTGAAACCAGTGGATTCTTGAAAGTTACCGTTAAGTTGTATTGTTAAGTAATAAAGTTACATTACGGAATACAACATAAATTTTGGCGACGAGGATGTCATATCCAGCACTGTACTCACAGAGAATATAATTGGACGTAGCAACTTCAACCTGTGTCAACGAGGAGCAACACAAGATTGCTGAAAAACGTGGATATCGAACAAGACGAAATACAAGAAGACAGCTGAAGAAATTCTTGTAATTGATTGGATACATTTGACTTTGCAACCTCAGCATCAATTGCAACGACTAATTTCCACGGTGAGTACTGTCAGATAGATACTCAACAATCTAGATAATTCTTTTCCTTCTCCTAATCTTCAAATAATCATGCCTAACGGTATAAGTCAAAGTAACGGTGCTGATCAGGCTGTAGCACTTACATACGATCTTTCATTTCTAATCAAATTAATTTCTGAAACATTTGACGGCGATCGATATAAGATTCGCATTTTTGTCAAGCAAGTCAACAAAATGTATTTATTCGCATGATTTTTTATTACAACAAATATTATATTTATAATTCTGGACAAATAAAGGACGAAACACATTGATTTTCATTCATTTTT
>NW_017133482.1:4705-8313 GCF_001652005.2 Ceratina calcarata | reverse complement strand
GACATTGAAGGTCATATAAAGCGGAAAAAGGCGATAATACTTACGGTTTTTGTAATAGATTACAGAAGTTATAATTTAAAAACGCAACTAATAACTACTACGATTTCTTTTCTTAAGGACAAACTTATGATCTAAAACTCAAGGAAAGGTTCAAAGAAAAGCAATTTCACAAAAAATATTTTTTTGTCTTCCTCTTTATTTCAACATTATTTTTTTCCCAACTGACAAGATTCGTTATTCAAGCAATCAAACTTACAACTACCTGGGATAGAAGGAAGAGGTTATAAAAAAAGGAGATTACGATTAAAACACTGTAATCTATTACAAAAACCGTAAGTATTATCGCCTTTTTCCGCTTTATATGACCTTCAATGTCTTTGTGTTATAGGTCGTTGAATTCGTTTTAAGATTCTCTATCATGATACGGAAGCAAAAATATACCGACCCATTTAAAAAAATTGGCGGTGACCTTAGCGTAGCTTCAACGCCTCCACCAGTAAAAAAATAAAGTGCGCCAGAATGGCGGCCCTCTCAAACACTGAAACTTTTGTATGAAACATTTTTTCGTACGACAAACACCTTACGAGTTATTTGAGGTCGTCTTGTTAGGAGACTCACCATCTCTCACCTGTATAGCATACCCCCATCAATTACCAGTCCCCACCATGGTCGCGTCGTCCCCACTTTCCGGCCGAGGGATAAATTCTGAGATCCCTGCACGTCACACGTAAACCGCAGCACATTAGTTAGCCCATGACGCGCGATATTCTTTTTCATAATTCGCGACGCTCAGCCGATACCATACCGAAGACTCGCACTGTACCTCATAGATTTTAAGCCATTATTGAATAAATTTATTTTTACCAGATTTCCGCTTACTCCGTTATTTCTTTACTTTCTCTAGTCTTAAATTCGTACCGACGGGACCGCGTAACCGCTCGGTGACCGTACCTAACACATCGGCTCGGGTTACGCGCGTTACATGGCGATCCTGCCAGGATCTAGTTAAATGGAGGTTAACTATTGCGCAAACGTTGAGAACGGGGAAGCCAACTCGAAAGAAAACCTCCCCGAGTAGAGTCAAATACGTGTGACGTCAGTAGAATTCAGTACGAACGGCTGATTAAAAACATACGGATTCCCTGGTAGATGTGTAGCTACGACGTAGAGAAAGGGATCCCGGAATGCCTGCAACACGTCGCCTTACAACACGTGCTCCGACGAATGCAAAGACTCGAGGCCCGCGTCACCGAGCTTCAGAACGAACAAGTGCGACTACGGCGCCAGCAAGCAGAGGATCGAATAAACATACTCCAACAACTCGACACGCTCGCAAACGAGATCAACCGCGCTTTCCAGATCGTGAAGCGAGCCATCCGCACTATCTGGAACTACCTCCCAGCGCGGCCCGGCTAACATCATCCGGGATAATCAGGCCCACCACACGCCATCATGGTGTGGATCCAGGAGCTCTCCAAAGACAAGCTCGCCCGACGCCTGACTGTTCACACTTAATTCTTTGAACTATGACGAAATTATTAAGTTTTATTATAATATATTGTTTGCCAAATGTAATATACTATTTATTATAATATAATATAGTCAATCTAGTTAATCTAGTAACATGTAGATGTATATATAGTAATATAAGTAATATATTATTCATTATAATATTTGGCCTGTTAAGTGTCTCTAATTATTGACGTTGCAAATAGTGGTTTTTCTATGAGTGGTCTGTTGTAAAATCTAGCGAATACCGACGTTTTCTCTGACCACCCTGCTGTTCGTCTAATCGTTTCAATGTTCGCATCGTTGCGGGCTGCGGCGGAGGTTGACGCGTGGCGCGTGCTATGCGCGGTGAAAACCGATGTATCTATTCCGCTTTTGCCGAGCGTCTTCTTTATCCATCGACTGATAGATTGAGTCGTTGCTGCGTGGTACGGTCTCTTGTGTGTGATGTAGTTTTTCTCCGTCTTCCGGCCGAAGTTCCGCTGTTCTTCTAATGTACGCCTGAAGAGTTTTTTCCCGGCATATGTTCTAATTATTCCGAAAGATAGGAATTTTGAGAACAGTTAGTTCTTTCGCGTGTTTTGACGTCTTTAACCTTTCGGTAATCTTTATATAAATGATGTTTTCCGAATCGATTATGTTACCTAGGCTTATTATCGATAATGTTCGAACTCTTTGTGCCTCTTTTAGCAGCGTGACTAGCTTTTCGGTTAGGCCTTCCAACGAGAGATTTCCGTTTTGTCCTTGACTAGCCAGATAATCTGAGACTATACTCGTGTCCAACGTGTGTGAATACTTTGCGGTTCTCGGTCTTATATTCGCGACACCTTTAAAAAATCAGTAGACTTCCGGATCTGTCCCTACTGGTGTTGACGATATCAGCGAGATTGCTGCTCTGTAACCATTTATGGTATTAAACGACTTCACCATGTTGAGTTGTATGGTGAAGAAATCTATTATTTTTGCAGCACGAGCATCATATACTGGCAGATTTTTCTCATGACAATAGTTCCACCATAACCGAATTGGCTTCGCATATTGTTTGAGGGTTCCTTCAGTTATCGACGCTATCATCACCTCCGCTGCCTTTGTCGATGTTCCTTTTCTTCTGTAACAGTCCCTGATAATCGCGCTGCAGCCAGGGTAAGTTTTTGGCTCAGCGGATGCGTCTTTGCTTTGCAACTTTGCAAAACATTTCAGTCCATTCATGGCTGCTCTATTTTCATTCTACATTTTTTCTCGAGTCCATGTTGGCATAAGTGTTCGGCCATGTCTGTCGAGTCTGTCGGCCAACTGCTCGTCTATTGGCGGTCCCGTGTCTTTTGTTTCTAAACCTTCGTCTAACAAACTTACCAGATCGGCATCTCTGCTGTCGGTATTCCTGTCCCCCTCCCCCCGTCTGACAATGAACCGTCTGAATCTGAGGTCGAGGGGGTTCGTGAGGAGGACCGCGAAGAGCAACTCGAAGAGCGTTTCCTACGTTTTTTCCTATCTCTATCTTGTCCCTGTCCGGACCCTGGTCCGAGGACACGCTCCGAGACGACCGGCTTCGGCCCTTCCGTGCTCGATCTCTGCTGGCTGGAAAAATGCGAGATGAACTCACAGAGGAATCAGATGAATCGGTCTAAGATTCCTCGTTCACCTCTCGTCTATGACCGGTCGGGCCTCGCGGGCTGCGTTCGCGGTCATATTCCGGCGATTTATGTTTGTGCGACGGATCTCTCGAGTTACGTTCAACGCTTGTTTCTCGTTCCCTTCTGTCATGGCGCCTCGAGGTGAGCTGTGACGTACAGACACAAGTGCGTATATGTTTCGGCGTAGCACCGCTGCCACCACCTTCTTAATTGAAAGAAGGAAAATACTTCGTACGCTTTGACGAATACAAATGAAATTAAATGATATATTATTCCCGTTTTTAATTTAGTACAATTGGGCAAACGTTAGGTTCGTTACCGGCCCTAGTCAGAAACCCTCGTTGGAATTTACTTTGCTTTAATTTCCTTGGTTGACGCGCAATGAATATTATAATATAGTTTATGAGAAAATTATTGATACGAAAACTCACCCGTTACGTGACAAGGCAATCGACCATCATACAC
>NW_017133482.1:0-4399 GCF_001652005.2 Ceratina calcarata | reverse complement strand
CTGCTGTCGGTATTCCTGTCCCCCTCCCCCCGTCTGACAATGAACCGTCTGAATCTGAGGTCGAGGGGGTTCGTGAGGAGGACCGCGAAGAGCAACTCGAAGAGCGTTTCCTACGTTTTTTCCTATCTCTATCTTGTCCCTGTCCGGACCCTGGTCCGAGGACACGCTCCGAGACGACCGGCTTCGGCCCTTCCGTGCTCGATCTCTGCTGGCTGGAAAAATGCGAGATGAACTCACAGAGGAATCAGATGAATCGGTCTAAGATTCCTCGTTCACCTCTCGTCTATGACCGGTCGGGCCTCGCGGGCTGCGTTCGCGGTCATATTCCGGCGATTTATGTTTGTGCGACGGATCTCTCGAGTTACGTTCAACGCTTGTTTCTCGTTCCCTTCTGTCATGGCGCCTCGAGGTGAGCTGTGACGTACAGACACAAGTGCGTATATGTTTCGGCGTAGCACCGCTGCCACCACCTTCTTAATTGAAAGAAGGAAAATACTTCGTACGCTTTGACGAATACAAATGAAATTAAATGATATATTATTCCCGTTTTTAATTTAGTACAATTGGGCAAACGTTAGGTTCGTTACCGGCCCTAGTCAGAAACCCTCGTTGGAATTTACTTTGCTTTAATTTCCTTGGTTGACGCGCAATGAATATTATAATATAGTTTATGAGAAAATTATTGATACGAAAACTCACCCGTTACGTGACAAGGCAAGAGACCATCATACACAATGTAACAAGAAGTATAAACACAGCCTCAGCGAGGACAACCGTAGGTCGCTGGAGAACTCGGTACGAACGTGCACGAATGTTCTCGACCGGAGTATGACGCACTCGCGACGCCTCTGACTACGAGGTTCTATTCTCGATTGATTCATAAAATAATCCTCCTTCGTGTTAACAATAACAAGATAACCTGCTCATTTGCTTAAATTACTAAGGATAATTAATAAAGTTGAAACTAAATAACTCTATGTACAATCTGAACGCTTTCGCAACTGAAACAGTCTTCTTTGGTATATTAATAATTGTGATACTGCCGTAGCTAAGATAAATGGTTTGACTTAGAAATTAAGAATATGTAATAATGAATGTTATTAGGAAAAAGGTTTCCGTCGACACGCGGTCGAGGGTGGATTAACTCTCTATCCGCGAATTATCTGCGTGAGCGCTCAATTACACGGATCTCTAGTTTTCCACCAGTTTCTACACGCGAGACTCGAGATTTTTCGATATTTAAAGATTTTATAAAGAACGACTCTATCTCTTTAGCAACGCCACGCGCGGCTGCTCCTCCAGCACACCTACGGTTACGTACCTCCAGATTTCACAGATTTTCGTGCCCGTCCGTCTCGTCCGGTCTAGACCGGTCCGGAAAGGAGAGACCGCGTAACGTCGCGAAATTAATGGTTTCGGTTCACTGGAGGGGAGATACCCCGCCGCTGTTACTCGGTGCGGTTAATTGCTTCTAGGAACTTTTAACTTTTAAATCCCCATAGGGAATAAGAATTCCTAACGATATTCATTATTACATATTAAAATAAAAATAAAACACGTCGCACGTGACAGAGCTTCTTCCACGTGGCGCTTGGAGGAACGGTTTCTTCGGACCTTATCATGCTGACGTTTTCTCAGCTTCCGCGAGGAATTCGATTTCCTATCCTTCCGGTAACGTTTTCGATCGCTCGATTTCTCCATCGTATATACTTATAACTGAAAAAACTTTACTTTCGCGAATTTGTGTGTGGCACGTAACGCACAGGAAAACGTAATGACAAAAGCCGCGCGGCAACCACGAGACGAAAGCGCCGCCGAAGCAGCGACACACAGACGATTAGTGAACGAACTAAATCTTGAATCTACAACAAAAAAAAGAGTGCTTTAAAATCCTGTGGCATAAACGCACGGTGAGTAACGTTACTTCATATTGATCTAGAGGACGAGGCAGAGAAGAACAATTAAAAAATTATGTCGAAGACATTTTCCATCTTCCCACTGACACACTAACCACTACTACCTCAACTGTTGCTAAAATCCCAACAATGGACGATACTCCTATTCAAGTAAAATCTTACAGATATCCTGAAATACACAAATACGAAGACTCAAGACAGATCGAACAAATGTTAAATCAAGGCATCATTAAACCCTTAACCAGTTCATGGTCAAGCCTTCTCTGGATTGTACCAAAAAAAATTGACACATCTGGTCAGCAGAAATGGCGAATAGTTATTGATTACAGGAAGCTTAACGAGAAAACTATTGGAGACGCTTATCCTTGTTACGTATACAGCCCTGTATATGTATACGGCCCTGCGCGTTTCCAGAACGTTCGGTGCTGGTCACGTACGCATCCCTTGCGTAGGAGACTCACGGGGCGAGTCTAGCGTGGAAGCTTCTGGATTCGTTATACACCCAGGGATCACCATTGTCTAAGATATCATCCGTGATATCGTCGAGCTGACGGAACTTGTTTTCTACCTCCGTTGTGTGTCGTATAAAATTCTTCCACGGTTTCGGCGGTAACGTCTTCAACAGCTTCGTCGACTAATTTTTCGATATCTGACAATTTGTATGTCGTATTACGAGCTTGGATGTACGATTTTATTTGTGCCCATGCCAATTCAATAGGGTTCAATTCACAGTGGTAAGGGGGAAGGCGTAGCACAGTATGACCAAATTGGCTTGCAAATGCATCGATGACATAATTGTCGCCTGGGCGCTTATATTTTTCAACTAATGTGAGTAAAGTCACCTTTACGTTTTAAGTACCTTTAAAGTTACCGTACGTGGTGTCCCTTTAGTACTTCCCCCTTACGTAACAGCCACGAAATTATATCATTCTTTTTCCAACTAAAATTGGGATACTTTTCTGCTTTTACACTGTGATACGGAGCATTATCCATAACTATTACTGCCCTATCTTTTAGCATGGGCAAGAAGCCCTTGAACCACGTAAAAAATGTATCGCCGTTCATTTCGCTATGGTAATCGTCCACCTCTTTTTTGGATTGAAAACAAAGGAGAACTCCACCTAAAAATCCGTTCGTTGAACCGACGTGTCCGATAATTAAGCGTTTACCCTTGCCAGAAGGTTCCGGTATACCTGTGGACAGTCCCCTTTGTGCCGCGTTTGTTGGACAGGTAATTGTTGTATTGTGCCAAATTCTTTTCTGGCAATCTCCAGCGTTGATCCATGTTTCGTCCAAATAATAGATCGGACACCCCTCTGATCGATATTCTGCAATACTATTAAGATATCGTTGCCGCCAGGCGACAATATTATCTTTATCGATTAACGCACTATTGCGACGGCGAGTCATAAATTTAAATTGCAATCTCTTTAATACGCGGTACATTGACGTGTGGCTGAATGACGGAAGCTCCGCATCGTCATTTACAGCCTCCAATATTTTTGCTATATTCGGAATTTCGCGCCGAAACCAAAAATCGTGGACTTTTTTCCTTATATTTATTACTTGTTCTTCAGATAACTTGTCAACAAGTTTGACGCGCGACTTCTTCCTGTTTGGCGACGTTACTTTTCCTTCAGATTTATATTCCGAAATTATCTGTTCTATTGTTGTCTTTCCAATTCCCGTCTGTTTAGACAACTCCATCATTGTTTCCTTATAATGCAGACGTGGGTTTGCACTCTTCACATGTTTGTACAAATTTACAATCATCATTTTTTGCGAAGATCCGACGAACTATGAAAAGAACATAGTTCTGTACACGCAAGTACACCACAAAAATGATTTTCAATACATACATTATGTACAGGAAAAAGAAATATTTCGCGATTCGTTATTACGCGTATTAAAAAATACGCGTAATCTGCATTTCTGCAAACAGTGAGATCTTTCTTTTACCTTTCCCGGTGGATTTTTTCTTGTTGGAGACATGATACATTGTGCATGTTGTTCTTCCATTGCTAAATATTTAATGAAAATGTTCAATGTTGCGCAAAATATAAATGTTGATATTTTTCAATAACTGTCAAAACAGTACGCTCTATATGTTGTATCGTATGATACCGCGTGAAGTCAGAACGGAGATCTGCGCATGCACTTGTATTGGGAAGTGGTAAATATGGGTGGGAGATGCACAGAACGACCGAAAACTGAACCATGCCGATTCCTAGTCACTCGGGAAATAGAGTATACGTATAACCGTTTCGGTGTGTTGTCACTTGCGTTCGATCTAAATACAGACGACCCAAAGGTCGCAACTGCAAATTCAAATTCATCAGAAATGTTCACTCCGAAGAGGTGAGGCGAGTAACTCTAGCAGAACTGTGGTCGATTTCAATGAAATCACGAAAGCACATCGGTGTAACGGCTCTTACGAATTTATTAAAACTTTTTAACAAGAAATGGTCACAGCTCGCTCAAAC
>NW_017133481.1:0-455 GCF_001652005.2 Ceratina calcarata | reverse complement strand
GCAACCGAATTGTAATTCAACTTCTTGGCAAATTACAATCTTTTAATCGAACCACAGGTTCTTAAGTAAATAATATAAACTCTTGAAGGACAACATTAATTTACTTTGGAAAAGACCTGCGCTCAGGGCCGATAAAGAGTGATATTGTACGCTGATAGCACCCGCACTATTACCAGCAATAGTTATGTTCTTAGGGTNATCCTTCAGTCCCATGTTACCTGGTACAACGCTGTCTCCCGTGCTAAGGAAACCTGGAATGGACATTTATTCGTTCAAAACTTATTGTAATCTTTTACCTGTGTCGCTCATTTCTCTTACCGCATGGCCTTAATCGATATTCCATCGTTACCAGTATTACGTTAGAATTTGGGAAACTATTTTCGTCTATCTCGTCTCCTGCACCTCGTTGAAAATGTCCTGCATGAATCGAAAACAGCACTGCCAACCGGGTTTTG
>NW_017133479.1:0-454 GCF_001652005.2 Ceratina calcarata | reverse complement strand
GTGGACCGAACGTATGAGCAAGTATAATTACGCGACGGTTACAAAGTGTGAACATCAGGTATTAAGTTTAGAATATGGCTGGATTAATTATTAATCGCGTAATAAAATTATTGCTTTCGGAGTTCGAATCATACTGCTGCCATTTGTAATTACGAAAAATAGTGGCGAATACTTTTAAGGACGACTTCAAATACAAATTACTTTTCTTACCAAAGTTAATCATTTGGGCCATATAATTAGCCAAGAACACATAAGCCACTGTCACTAGGATCAGGAGGACTTCAAAGAGCAACTACTTCATTTTGCTGAGCTACAGTTTGGCTTGCGACCATTAACCACGGCTGAATTTTGCGCAGAGCTGCTTCTCTGTACGGCAGAGTTCAACGCAAATTACGTGTGAATGATACGGCACTGCAATGTGTGACGGATAATGCTGTTCTTTACACGAGTACAT
>NW_017133478.1:0-454 GCF_001652005.2 Ceratina calcarata | reverse complement strand
GGCCGTTATCTATCCAGGTCATTAAGAGTCACATAAAGACAATCGGTAGAAGACTTCGGCTCCCGAGTAGATAAGCCGGCAGGTTAAATTGCATGTAAGTCGTTTCAACGAACGCCAAGTTGCATACGTAATTTCGGTTCAACTCTCTAACGCTATCGTAACTGCTCGCCCGTAGAGGACAATGGGTGCACGTGCGCCAGAACTTCGTAACTCCCCGATACCGCGGATCACTATTCGAAAACTCGCAGCAACTTCAATTTCTATCGTCCGACCACATTCGTCAGTACCAACCCATAAATTAAACGAAATATCGTCACGGTATAAAATTACTGATAAGATTCAACATGGCGCAAATCCTAATCAGAATTATCTATAGCTCATTCATTTCAAATATGCACCATTTTATTGAAAATATTCCACACTTATTAGGTTCGCTATATTCATTACATTATAT
>NW_017133477.1:0-454 GCF_001652005.2 Ceratina calcarata | reverse complement strand
GAATATATCAGAAGACCAATGAAAAATCATAGATTTATAAAATTTCCTTAAATAAAATTTTAGGAAACTACGTTAACTGGAAGCCTATTGTAAGTGAAGATATTCCTTGGAACCTACTTGAAGCAACAAGTGCTAGACTGCTAGGGTACTCGTTTCAAGGACAGGCACTTATAAATAACTGATTTAAAGCAACAAACCAGAAATCGTTCATTATAATTCTCAAATAGTTCAAACTTTGTGATAATATGATGTGCTTGTGAATCAAAATAAACATCGTGTTTCTGGAATGAAACGTGGTCCACTTCCTGTTCTAGAACGATGATAGACGCTTTCATACATCCCCCAAGTGTTCAAACAATATTAATCAAAAGTTTCATTCCAAAAATATCATAAAATTATTACACAAACGTTAATCTTATTCTACATTTTCTATATTTAATTGACGTTATATTTT
>NW_017133475.1:0-454 GCF_001652005.2 Ceratina calcarata | reverse complement strand
AAACAAATTTCTATTCGTAATTCGATTTTCTACATTGACCTTACAAATGATTTATTTTTCACGAAGATCCTGCTAAATAGAACCGAATATTATAGAATATTATTGTCGAATAAATTGTGCAAGGGAAATCGTAGCGGCGGCTAGGAGAGAGATGAGACACCTGTTTGAATGATCGCGTGAGACGAGAAACAAAAACAGATGTTCGGAGGTCAAATCGCATCGTCGAACTTTCTCTCGTCGTAGCCTCTTCGATAGAGCATCTACATACGTAATACACGGTTGAATGCACGAGAGCATCCGAGGTCTAGAGGGACCGGTTTCGACTGCATTATGCAACCAAGATTTCCTAATTCTAAACAAACCCGCGAAAATCACTGGCCACGTCGTTAACAATTAGCATTGTCAAAAAACTTAGTAACATTTGAATAGAAAAAAAATTCAGTAATATATATGT
>NW_017133474.1:0-454 GCF_001652005.2 Ceratina calcarata | reverse complement strand
TCTCATTTCGGCCGACCTGATCGTGGCTTATTGTCCGTACTTCCCGTTTCCTCATATTTCTTAACAGTGTATTACACTGTCGGGAAATTTAAATTTAAAGTTTTGGCAATTTTTCGGTAACTTTCCCCATCTTTTCGAAAAAAAAATTACACGATCTCGTACCGATACAGATATTTCACTTTTCTTCCCTGTCATGGTTATTCTATATTGTTCAAAGAAGTACTGGCATCGTGAGAACACCAAAACCAATGTGTAAACAAGCACAAGTTTATATTTTAGTCAGTATAAGGTCGATACGTGCGTTCTTTCAAAGTTTAGCTATAGAATTGTAAGTGTACAAATACTTTTTTGGTCTTCAAATTCTTATAATTGCTGTATTATTCTTAAGGAAGGCATTATTAAAAACTGATAATGTACCTATTATCTATGCTTATAAAAGGCTAACAACAGAAGC
>NW_017133473.1:0-454 GCF_001652005.2 Ceratina calcarata | reverse complement strand
CATAGAAGGGGTAGTATGAAACGCGAGGGGGAGGGTGGTAAAGAATTATTATTAACTGGTTTGGCTTGAAGTTTATGAGTTTTCTAAAACTTGTTCGGGTGGCAGACTTATTACTTTAACCTGGATATTAAGATCGGTGTCAAAGTTATAACTATTTCGACTATGGCCGCTCTTAGTTCGGAGATTAAGAGCCGTCCTAAACTGCGAATAAAAAGGGACGTAAAATCCTACGACTTCGGAAGTTCGTAACTACTTCCGAATTTTATGGAAAGCATGATAACCGGCGCTCTTCTAAACGTCGAGAATTCACCGGGAAGTTCGCCCCGAGGAATCGACGTGGTACGAATAATTTCCGAAACAGGCAAATTGAAAAACTAATTTAAACTTGACAATATTTTATAAATCAAAACTAAATTTTAAGAATTTATTCATAGAACATTTATTAAAATATTTG
>NW_017133472.1:0-454 GCF_001652005.2 Ceratina calcarata | reverse complement strand
TAATGAATGTTTACCATCTCCCCATGGAAAACGCTATATAATAAACAAGAATGATTTTAATAGTTTCATCTTAGTAATCTTAATTTTCAATTTGCAATTCTTACCTTGTTCATAATTTTCAAATATTGATGAGCAACGAATGGGGGATGTTCTTCATGAGGATGTTCCTGGTGTCTCAAGTAAACATTAAGCATTGCAAGCGCAATTGTTGGGAAAGCAACGAAAAAAGTAATATTTCTCCATAGTTTTATAGGACCTGAAATCCCAAGTAAATTAAATGTTATTCTTATATAACAATTCGTCACAACCTACAACAGCATTCGGAGATCTAACGATATTCTGATAGAGGCAAGCATACACGTATGAATAACATTCCTCGATCTTATAATAAATAATACTCCAAACTTGATGAAATAAAAAGTTAAAGATAAAGAAATATTGCACAGAAGGATCT
>NW_017133471.1:1411-4684 GCF_001652005.2 Ceratina calcarata | reverse complement strand
GACGAGTTAGTATATTATATAAAAATGTTTCAATTCATTTGACTGTCTATGTAAAACTCTTTTCTACTTATCTCGACGTTTCCAAGTTTTGAGCAAACTCGGTTAAAGCATGAATGATCGAATAAAGGCAGCATTGTGTCTGACCATACGCAGACTAATACTACTTACAGCTACAAACAGTGGAATGGTTCCGACGAATTAATCAATTCGCGTCGGTTTTTCTTCTGAAACGAGGGCAAACAGTGATTTCTAAAGCCGCGGATTTCGAAAGTTTCCAACTTTGCTTGAACAAAAAAGCTTCAGAAGCGAATTAAAACAACTCGTCCCACCACCCCGCCTCCCCATTGTTTCAGGAAACGTGCACTGCGTGACGCGAGTCGCACTTCAGTCTGATTGTCTTCCCGATAGATGCTCTTAGACGCGTTCGGAACAAACCGTTTTTAACGGAAGAGCGTGAAACAACGTGGCCATTGTCCAACTACTGGCCTCTTTGTTTCTTGATTTAATTTAGTCATTCAGTCCGAATTCCCATTGCCAATCCTCTGCCCTCGCGTTTCAATTAAGGTGCACGTGTTAAAATTCACTAAAATATCTCTTGCCATAGGAGAAAAACAATTTCCTTAAGAAATAAGATTTTCATAAGGACTCCCACCCTTTTAATAAGAATTCTTGTTGCTTTTTTCCATAAAAGAGAGTTGAAAGTGCTTTCCCACATCAATTATGAAAATCTCACTGAAAGCATAACTTCCCTCTCGAGCAGAGGAGATTGCAGTACTTCTTTTCTGCAAAATTTAATTATTCACTGGATTTTATTATATGAAAATCAGTAACACATAAGACNAAAAATTAAAATTCACTTAAACCAGAATGAATTAGGACATTTTGCATATATTTAAAAGGCACGATTCTGTGATAAGAATTTGTTAAATTATAAAATCTGACGTCAGATCGGTTGGTATTATTTCCATATAACATAAATTGACCAAATAGAAAAATCGACTTATGAAAAATGCATTGGCACGTTCTATATTGGAAGTAGGTAAAGCGAAAATAGTGTTATTGTTAATGGTATCAGAAAATCGAATGGTCGAGTCTCATGGCCGATTTTACGGGGCCGCGGAACCCCCAGTGGAAATCATGGATTTTCCACGGGCTTACTGTCTACTTCCTGGCTCTGTCTCGCTTCTGGTCGACTTCACCAGGACTCGGGAGCTATCAGTCCCACGGGACGACGTCCTGGCCACTGCATCTGGTCACAGAAATCGTAACACTGACGCACTTTACACGCACTCGCGACGGTCCGCGGCCGGGAGGAAGGGTCGACAAAGGGAATCGAGAAGCGGACAGCGTTTGTGTGTTCCCTCAAGCTCGGCTTATTTAAAACCATTTTAAAAACTGATTCATATTAAAAAAAAAAAAAAAATTGTTGTTACATCACATGTTTGCGTGAGAACAAATGGAGTGGAAGGAACGAACTAAGAAGGCCTGGCTTCGATACGGACCCAGTTTAATCACCTACGGTGACATCGAGAACTCCGATGAAAAATTGATTCTGCGTCTAATCTATCGAATTTCTTCCGACCCAATGGATTTGGATTAAGAAATTTCAACGTGTACACCTCGGCGAGCACAAAAATTGGAATTCAGTAGAATCCCCACTGGCCAGGAAATGATATCGAGGCATAAAAATTTTATATCAACCATAATTTTTTATTCTAAATACAACCGGCACCACGTGTCACTATTTTCGCGTATATTACAAAGCTTCGACAATAATTTATTTAACCTTCTTCAATTTTTTGAAAAATCTCGATCAACGCGGTTTATTACATCTTCAGAGNATATAACAAAGTAAATGTACAAAACGAGATTGCAAGAATCTGAGAATCAGGGAAAATTGATCTGGACAAAATGGCATCATAGAATGCCGCGTAGTAAATACGATCCGAGAGTAATTCTGCTCGTAGAGAGAGTCTATCTCGAGTCGCCTAGTGCGGTGTTTGTTTAAAGAATCGCGGCCCGGCGTGCAGATTTCAGCGTTTAATTCGGGAACGGTGCTGGCCTCCCGGGGGCCGTTAACGTTCTCCCAACGCGTCAACGAGCTTCCTGTTACCTCCTTCCGTTCTCCACTCTCAGATAAATGTCGCTCTCCCTCTGTGTCTGAATAATTTTCAGAAATGGAAACCCGGAGAGCGGTACGTTCATTATCTCACGAGATTCTTTGCTCGCGAACGTTTTTTGCAGCTTGAGAAACAGAACGAGCCGTGAAATTGGATAGTAGGTTTGTACAAATTTCACGAGATGGTTTAGGATATTTTATATACGAAAATAAAATTTCTGTTTAAATTATAAAATAATTTCCGTTTAAATTATAAAATATAAAACCCTGTTAGCGGTTTCTTCTTACCGCGATAAAGAGAAATCAGTTTTCCTGTAAAGCGAGTGCTAAAATTGGAGAGGAAATTGATTTCTGCTATTTTAACTAGCGTTGCGACAACGAAAACGGCGGGGAAGCGGCGAGTCAATTTCGCGGTGACGTCGCGCTGTAATTGAACTGCAGATATCCATGAAAATTCCACGTGAATTTTCCTGCACTCGCGGAGCCGCTGGGAATTCACTGCGCAGGCCTATATAACAGGACCGTAACAATCGTATCAAAATCCTGATAAAATCTCAGTTTTAATCACAACTCGCACATGCAAATGTAATTTGTAAATTCATATAAACAGTATTTAATTTTTTTCTTCATAAAAATAATAATGCGTATTAAATATATGCACTTTTGATATTATGCAGATTTTTGCATGTTTATCTTTACATCATTGAGACATTTATGATATCGATTTAAGACATGAAACGGTATTCAGATACCTTTCACTGTTTCGTACATACTTACATATTTATGTGCATTATACTTTTCATATTCTGTACGCTGTTGTAAATTCTTTATATTTTTAGATTTCGTCTATTGTGTGCAATCTTTCTATTTTCCACACCGTTTCACAATTTCTATTTTCTACCCAATTTCATCTTGCTTTATAGCTTCAATATATCTCACTCTTTACATAATTCAGTTTCTTCATATTTTCACGATTTTCAGATTCTTAGAAATGCATTAAACTACCTATTAAATTTATTAATGTCCCAATTTATGGATTCAGATTATAAAACAAGGCAAATAATAGAAATTAGAATATTTTGTATAATGCTTTCTGTTCTTAATTATTGATTCTCTTATACAAACAGAAAATGCAATAGAAGTTAGAAATGATC
>NW_017133471.1:0-900 GCF_001652005.2 Ceratina calcarata | reverse complement strand
TTCAAGTTGAGTCACGATTTTATGATTAAATTCTGCTCATTAAATGAAATGATTATCATTATACGATCCGTAACCAAGAAACGAACCGAATTTCATTATAATAGGATATTTCGTTTCATTTTCCATGTGCAACGTCGATCATAATTCCTATATGATTAAATTCTGCTCATTAAATGAAATGATTTCATAAAATAAAAAAAAATGTATCGAATGGCAGTGGTCCAGGTTAACGATCAACAAGTACACCAGGCCGAGGGGGGAAAATGATTTCCGGTGAGGGACGCGGCATGTGCCGCGGGCTCGCACTTTGAACTCCAGACAGAGGGGTGAATACGAAAGCTTTGTAAATAGCAATTAAAAAGACTGGCCGCGACGGTTCATTAACCATTCCCGACAGGGACACCTGTTTTTTTATACTGTTCTTCCTTTTTCTACAAACAACGTCGTGACACAATGAAATGTAGCCAACAAACATTTTCATATACATATACGTTCTTATTCAGACGCTTGTTTATCACTGTTTCTTTAGTCGGATTTTTAAATCTATTTCTGTTAAAATGTTAGAATTTTCGCAGTCAATGTTAACAATTCTTTATATGAAGTGTCAGTATAAGATTTATTAGAAGACTTATTAAGAGATTTATTGGAAGATTTATTAGAAGATGTGTTAAGAGATTTATTAGAAGATTTATTAAGAGATTTGTTAGAAGATTTGTTATAAGGTGCAGTACAGTAGAAGATTTATTATAAAAGTCACTCTAAGATTTAGTATAAGATTTATGAGCCAGTATAGAATTCAATATAGGATTCAGTGTAAGATTCAGCATAGGATTCGATATAAGATGCAGTATAAGATTCAGTATAAAATTCATTATAAGAGTCAGTATAAGATTCAGTATA
>NW_017133470.1:0-455 GCF_001652005.2 Ceratina calcarata | reverse complement strand
GTGACCGACCTCGTCCCATAGACATGTCTCCGCGACAGCGATTCAGGTGTATATCTAATTGATCTATGTATCGTGTTTCTACTTGTTTTTATTTATTTGTTTTTTATATGGTCGGAAGGTCGTGTTGACTTTTCTTTTATCACGAGTTACGTTTTCTTGCGGTGTTTTTGATGTTTCTTTTTCTTTTCTTTCTTATTGTTCTACGCTCGCTATTTACCGGTGTTTGTTCCTCTTTTTCGTTTTTTGTTCTTTAATCGGTGTATATTCGTACGTATTTGTCGACTGACTTGATATATCGTTTATTTTGCATCGTTTTATTGATCGGTGTGTATTGTTTCGTATTTTTATCTTTATTTTCAGGTAGGATTCGTGTCGTTCCTTCTTCGAGAGGAGAGGGTTTTCATTATTGTTCATTTTATTCGTTTTATTTACGATTGCGACTTTGGTATAGGGGT
>NW_017133469.1:0-455 GCF_001652005.2 Ceratina calcarata | reverse complement strand
CATATAATTTTTTCAAAAGTTTCAACATTTTTAAAATTTTTGTCAAACGTTCTTAAGAGAAAATGGAATTTGAAAGATATAATTTTACAATTGACAATTGCTCTCTGTTTTGGAACGAATATAGATTACCATTTTTGACGAAATTGAAATACCGTGTAAACCAGGGATGGTATACGAAATCCCTCACGACGGTAGTGGTAGTGATGGACACCATCGACTATTTATTTATTTATTTATTAAACCGATTTTCCGCCTGGACAATACCCAGCATCGGAAGACTCTTGGAACAAGTCCGTCTAGGCTATTTACGCTCTGTACACAAGTAAACTGAGTTTGTACATATTAAGGAGATACTGTATAAAAATATATATACTTTAGAGTATATATCACAGTATAATAGTGTGGGAATAGGTGACAAAATAATTAATGTTAATAATTTTATAAGGAGATTTATT
>NW_017133468.1:0-455 GCF_001652005.2 Ceratina calcarata | reverse complement strand
TTGTAGGAGTTCTATTCCGAAATAATAAGAAATATTTAACCTTGACTAAGGAAAAGACTATTCGCACAATTGAATTTAACAGATGACAAGGCGTTAAATAATATCGGCTCGACAACTCGGTCTAGGCCCGATTGACTCGGGCTTTTCTTTTTCCTATCGAGGACCGCTAGCTGTTTACATTTGCCCTTCCCAGTCGTCTACCTTATTAAAGCTTTCGGAGAACTGATCACGTCATTTCTCTTCTCTTCGAAATCGTTCCTTACACAATGGTCCGTAACTGTAAGTATTTACAATATTTATCTCTTATCGGAAGTATTTATACTTTCAACTGTTTCTCTCTTGAACGGGTGAGAGCCTGTAACAGAAACAACAAACAAAGAAACCCTGACCCTGCACCGAAGCACGTGTAACCCGTCTCGACATGTTATATCACGCACACCAGTTTTGAGAATCTT
>NW_017133467.1:0-455 GCF_001652005.2 Ceratina calcarata | reverse complement strand
CTGTCCAGTCGGATCGTCGTCTATCAATCGTTTTATAAGATCGATTTTTACTCCCACCGTACTTAAACCTTTTCGCTTTAAAATATTTTTCAACTCAAGCACGGTAAATGTCTTTGGATCGAATCATTCATCGAGCATCACTGCGGTCACGTCACACCATTCTTCGCAGTGCGTCCCTACGCTCGTCGTTAGAACAATTATCCCCGTCTTGAGATATGTCCTGTCTTAATCTTCGTACTATACGCTCGTCGTTCCCGATATCGAACTTCTTCGAAATTTCCCGAAATTTTTCACTTGATTAGCTCGCGATCCCGATCCCTCTTTTTACTCGTCATGTGTTGTTGCTCGTCGTTTAACGTTCGTCGTACACCATTTGTCGTTCACATTTGTCGTTCGTTTTTTCACTCGAATCACCTCTCACCATCCCGGAGGGGCCCCCAAAATGCTGTGGAACT
>NW_017133466.1:0-455 GCF_001652005.2 Ceratina calcarata | reverse complement strand
TACGTTTTTTGATGAACAGTAACAATAAATACGTATCCTGAAATTTATGATTGGGAGTAAAATGCTTGTTCATTCTCGATGACACACAACAAATATATATGATACAAGTAGATACGTGCGTTGCTTTTACCCTATGCCCTATGCCATCCGAAGTCTGGATTGGTTCCGTTTCCTGAACTGTCTCGTATCACGGAAGATCGAGTCAATTGATCACGAATTTGTTATATGGCTTTCAAACAGACTCGAAGAAAGTAAAACTAACAATAAGTTAGTTCAGGTTTCTTTTGGATTGAAAGATTATACTCCCTCTATCCGGAAATATTGCATTAATAAAAATGTGTAAAAAGTGTGTATGCAATACAAAACAAAAGTAAGAACATTACTTTTTATAAAAGCATACCTTTTTGGTGGAAATTAATCCATTTTTTAATTTTCTTTTTAAAAGTATTGAGGTA
>NW_017133465.1:0-455 GCF_001652005.2 Ceratina calcarata | reverse complement strand
GAATCACATAAGAAATCATATAGGAAATCACATAAAGAACCATACGTATATTATATATCATGTATCATATATCGTTTATCATGTATCATATATCATATACATATTATATATCGTACATCATGTATAATCTTGAGTATATGACAGCTGTGAATGTGTCACTTGGCTATCCGAAGAGTATAATTCCACATTTCGTGGCAACTAAATCTCGAGACTTGTTGACCTTGTTCAACGTTTGACGTTGCATGCCTTTTTTCTTTCAAAGGTACGAAACGGTCAATGAGAAGTTCCGGCAGATGGAAATCCGAGTTCTGCAGACTGAGGGGAGGGGTTGTGAGGGGGTCGTCGAGTGACCTGCAGCCCCGTACTTTACGTTTGTAGGAAATCGATTTCGCCGGAGCGTGTTCGCGTATATCAGCCGGTAGTTGGTATTCCGGCATGGAGGGAGGGAGGGAGGG
>NW_017133464.1:0-455 GCF_001652005.2 Ceratina calcarata | reverse complement strand
AGTGTGTATAGATCCTACAAAAATATGTATAGAAAATGTGTTAACAAAAGAAATCGAAGTAAAAAAATTATATGCAATTTACTATACTTACCAAGTGCTGTTTTAGTATTTGTCACAAACATTTTTTTTCTTGATACCGGACATTCGTATTCTTTGTCACTTTTAACGGGAACCACTAATAAACAATTACTGCAACGCACATAAAATATTGAAGCTAAACCTCTTTTAGTTTCACGCTCGATATCTTGCATCAACAGTGGTGTTTTACATGCAGTGCAGATGATTTGCTTCGACATATGCTTTTTTTATATCAATGATTCTGCTACCTTCGACGTTACAACTCCGAACTTCTTGTTCGTCATTGTCTATCGTTTTTTCTACAAGCCTGGTCGCAATGAGAGTTTTAGCATTTTCAGATCTTTTTAATAAAGCATCGCGTACTTTCTTTTTAATAA
>NW_017133463.1:0-455 GCF_001652005.2 Ceratina calcarata | reverse complement strand
CTTAGGATTCAGATGTTATCGGATTCCTGGCCTTAGTGCACTGTCGTATTGGTATAGAGATTATCCACACCTGAGTTAATAACTCAGGCTGTGCGTGACACTGCGTCATCTCAAGCGCCAGGTGGTTATTGATACCTTGGAGCGTGCCGGGGCGGACTGTGGGCGACAATAACCGACGCCACCATTGCCGTCAGATCTACATGAGTCGGCTAAGGAGGGGACCGTCCTCCAGCTAACGATTGTAATGCAGTAGTTGTTCAATGAGGTGCTGCGGGTGACGACTGCTTTTGTTGAAAAGCGCTAGTACCTCTTTATGATCGGCACTCAGCGGGCCTACCACCTCGTCGGCCACCAAATTTCTTGGCCTCTCGTATATTGGTTAGTGGCGTCTTTAATTTATGGGAGATATGGCAAAAAATTTATGCCGCTGGGATTTGAGCCAGGTTAATTGTTTG
>NW_017133462.1:0-455 GCF_001652005.2 Ceratina calcarata | reverse complement strand
TCATTTTCTTTGGGATGTTAAAAGGCCTGGTTTGCTACATAATATGTAACAAAATTGAAAAGAAATTGCTATTCACGAGAAACGTTTGTAGATCTAAGTTATATGCATGTGCAAAATTGCATGATGACAAGATTGGCTAAAAGGCACAATCTTTGTGGAAAGTAAGAGAAACGCTAGAATATTAAAGAAGAAAGTGGGTGGAGGGCCAAGGACACTTCAAGGTTAAGGGTACTTTCTTATGCAGCACTTGGTCTACTTCTTGTGCCGGCGTTAAAGAGCGTAACGAGCCGAGACTAAAAAATTTAAAGCTCTAGAGAAGATGACTAATTGTTAGTACATGCACCGAATATGTATATCTATTCTAAATAATACTGAAAGATGTGTCGTCGAAATACTTTTATGTGACGACAGATTCTAATACACAAAACGAACACAAAATGTTCATATCTCATTGA
>NW_017133461.1:0-455 GCF_001652005.2 Ceratina calcarata | reverse complement strand
TAATTCTAATTAGTATCGTTTTGAAACAGGGGGAGGGTTTCATTTTGTGATACCGAAAAAGTATTACAAATTGGATTAAATCTAAGGATGGTGTGTAGTGGTTCATTGCTCACTATGTTTATTATGCCGATTTTCATTTCTAGTAAGTTTTTATCCATTCTGTGAATTCGTTATATTATGTAGATCCGGCTTATAAAGCCTTAGACTTTTCTGTTGCAGATACAGAGTTCCAATCAGTCCTATTCAAATAGTCCACTTCTGCCATTTTGCATATAGTAGCATGAACCGCGCATGTCACTTGGGATTTAGGATCGAACGGAGACGTGTACGCTGCCGCTCTCGCGAACAGTTGAACTCACTCTACAAGCAAGTGTTAACTTAGCGAGGTAAGTTTTTAACAGACTTACAAGGGGAGGCCAACATATGTGCGACACGGATTTTGATGAGTCTCACAT
>NW_017133460.1:9191-9563 GCF_001652005.2 Ceratina calcarata | reverse complement strand
GAAATTTAAGTAGATTTTTATTTGTCCTTATATTATTGCTGATAATATTCGTGGAGGAACGACGAGAATTTTCTGACGTTTCGTCGGTATTACAGTTTTGCCTGAATGCAAATTCTGGATGAGTGGAGAATTTTTGGCATAATAGATTGGTCAGGTTATCTTGGGGGAAAGTGCTCTTATACTTTGCATGCGAGCGGAGGAGTTCTACGAGATTATTTCTAGACGCTTGTATGATGAAATTACGAGTCGAAGAACTTTTCCTATTTTCGGTGAATTCATTTCTCTTGGGAGTTTTCAACCCCAGGCAAAATCCAGTACCCGATTTTCAAGTTCACAGTCTGTTTCATATCAGATCCACCCACAATTCGTACA
>NW_017133460.1:5654-7213 GCF_001652005.2 Ceratina calcarata | reverse complement strand
TTGCAATTTCTTCATCTGGAACTCAAATTCTTCTTCACTCTTCTTCTTCTTTTTTTATGGAACCTTTTTAATTGATTTTAAATTTTGTTTCTTGGGTCTGTAATCTATTTTATGATGAAGAAATGCAATCTCTTGCAATTTCTTCAATTGGAACTCGAATTCTTCTTATCACTCTTCTTCTTTTTTTTATGGAATCTCTTCTAATGATCATAAGATTTAATCTCTGGTCTTAAATAATTCTAGAATCTATTTTACGATGAATAAATCCGATCTTTTTCAATTGTTTCACCTGGAAACTGAATTGCTGTTATCACTCTTGCCCTTAAACGACTCCATTTCCTCCCAACAATCTGAAGGTCCTCCCGACTCGGTTCTTTACAAAACCCCATAAGCACGATGATATCCAGCCGAATCACCTGGGCGCAGCTCCATACTTCTTTACATTCCATACGTCACATTCACTATGGGAAGTAAGGAAGCACGGAACAGCCTCGCCCGGTCTTGTCCCACTCGATTACATAATCCACTCAGCGTCCGGAAGGTCAAGACGGTGTAAAACCGAATCACCGCGTCGTTCAGTACCTGCTGGACGGTGGTCCCCATCGGGCACTGTTCCGGGGCTGGTCCAAGTCCTTCGCGGAGGTCAAGGGACGGTCGTCTCTCTCCCGACCGATCAAAGTGGCTGTAGGACTACTCGTAGATCGGAGGTACTCCTGGCCGGCTGACTGCCTCAGACTGAATGCTGCCAAAGCTTTGAGCAGAGAAGCTTGAACGAGCCCTCTAAAAATGGCCGCCCCGATCCCATTGGCCCCCCTAGGTGGACGAGGGTTAGCGGGGGAGACGGGGCATGTAAGCTTACACTTGAGACGACGAGGCCTCGCTCGCTCGCTCCTCGCGCGTAGCGCATCGCGCCAAATTTGTCTTTACCCGAAAATAGTCAGTCCCACGGCTGCCGCCACATGGCGACTATTCCTGGTCCAGACTTCGCGTGATGACTTACCCAGGCAGTGCCTCCCGACCTCCTCGTATACCCTCACTGCGTACCTTCTCGTTCTTCTCTCGGCTTCGTCAAGACGACGAGTCGTCCCCCCCTCCTCTGAGATGTGTAAGCTGCTCCCTGTTTCTTCTTCATCGATGCCGTACAAAGACGGTCCCGAGTTTTGGTGTCGTTAAACAGGGACCACTCGATACCCCCCGTAACGATCTTCCTCTTCTTCTTCTTCTTCTTCAACATCTTGCTCTTCATCATCTTCAGCATCTTTTCTTATTCTTCTTCATCTTCTGCATCTTCTTCTTGTTCTTCATCATTATCATCTTCTTCTTCTTCTTGGGAGAGGGAAATTAAGTTGACGTACGACTTGCACTACCTGAATTTTAGAATCGTTGGTGTCCTTAAATGTTCTTTTAGGGATTTATGGGGTTTTTAGATATTTCAATTTGGGGGAAAATGGAAAGTGATTTTTAGTTTTAATTCTAGAAAGTGTCACGTAAAGACGACTACAAGATTAGACTAGATTATGTTAAATGTTATTATGTTGACGATTGTTTATGTATATAAA
>NW_017133460.1:2260-4017 GCF_001652005.2 Ceratina calcarata | reverse complement strand
GAGTATCCTAGAAAAACTATTGCAGACGAAGGGACGTGATTCTGGAGGTGATTCTGAACAAAAAGTTCCTTTGGCAAAATGCGATGCGACGCACGGTTTTTGAGTTATTAACGAAAAACACTTGACCAATGAGAACGCGCGTAGGGCCCGCGCTCAGCCACTACCGAGCGTCGCCGAGCTCCCACTCCTGTGGCTCAGCGCGGGCCCGCGGAAGTGGGGGATCGACCAGGGATGCTCCCCACTATTGTATGCTGCTGTATGCTCAATGAGCTCTCCCCACTCACATATGGCATTATTAAACATGTCCCCAATAATCATGGTAAAATCAGGGTAAAAGAAAGTAGTGGGGGACAGCTCGGGAAGAGGAGAAATTCTACATTCTGGCATCTCTACTTGCGACGCTCGACAATGGCTCAGCGTGGGCCCGCGCTCAGCCACAGGAGTGGGGCTTGGCTCGTAGCGCTCGGCTATTGGTCAGCGCGGCCTAACGCGCGCTCCCATTGGTCAAGCGTTTTTCGTTAATAACTCAAGAACCGTACGTCGCATCGCATTTTGCCAAAGGAACTTTTTGTTCAGAATCACCTCCAGAATCATCTCCCGTCGGTTCTGACACTTTTTCTGGAACATGCCGTATATTTATAAGAAAATGGGGACTTCTATTTGAAATAAATGTTGCACTATACGAGAAAAATGGCGCTCAGTCTAAACTCAGCTGACTTAAATTCGTACTAATGGGTTTATCGAAGTTGCTCACATGAGACGTTTCCTCTTGGAGTCTACATACAAGAAGCATGAACTCAATTTGCTTGCCGCAAGTTAGTTCGTTGCGTTATCACGTTATAGAGGGCTGACCGATACACAGTCGGCAACTTTATATAATTGGAAAACTTGCGTCATCGATCAGCTGCCGGCGAAAGTTCAATAGAATTGGTTACCAAGTTTAAGAATCGTCACCGCCGTGTCTGTGGGGATATCTCCTCCCCGCTTTACTTTCTAACCTACAAATTAATTGTTTTCTATTTTATAAAACTATTAATTATTAATAACAAATTAAATAAATAATTCTTATGTAAAAAAAATTGTTCAAAATAAATACTTAAAAATTATTACGTATGAAAACCGTGCAACGGAGGGAGGGGGGTGAGTAAGGCGTGGATAATTCGGAATAAAGACGGAAGAGTTGAGTTCAGTGACGCGGTGGAATCGCAAAGAAGTAACGCGGACGGTCCCCCGGCAAAAAGAGGATCACCGGGGGTGGAGGGAAAACGAGGAACGAGCAGCGGGAACCGAGTGGGGAGGAAGGAAGGGTGGCCGAGGCACGTCGATTTTCTTTTGCGAGTAGAGTCGTCTCCGTCGTGGCGTCAGCGCGACGTCCAAAAATAGGGGCTGTATTAGGGCGTACGTATAAGCCTGTGGCGGTTCGTTTTCGCACGGCTCACCGGACCGCGAATGCATCGTCTTCGGCTGCCAGTAATTTTAGATCTGGAGGAGACGTCGTCGTCGTAGTCGTCGTCGTCGTTGTCGTCGTCGTCGTCGCGACGACAAAGACTACCACGACTCGGCCGAGCCTGAAGGATTTCTTCTCCTTCGTTTCATTCCCACTGGTTACAGCCACCATTCGGCTCTCGATGTCTCCCAAAATGGTCTCCATGTTTAATGGATTGATGAATTTAATGAATTCTCATCGAAATTCTTATCATTAAATTAAGCAGTATTTTATTAATGATTAAAAACGTCCCAACTTTACTGATACCATT
>NW_017133460.1:0-649 GCF_001652005.2 Ceratina calcarata | reverse complement strand
GAAATTAATTACAATAATTCTAAATAAGAAATTAATTAAAAAATTGCAGCCACTGGAGAACTAAATTTTTAATTAATAAACTATTTTATTTAATTGTATTTAATTAGAAAATGTTTTAACGTCCGGGTAACAGTTTGGTAGAGAATGGTAGTTTTTTTCGGTAATCCTGGTAGCGGCCGCGAGACAAACAGCATTAACCCTCTTCGGGTGTTTGTCAGCGGGCGGTCGTCCGGGGGGTGGCACGTTCGATGTAAAGTTCCATAGATTTGTCACGGTGGCAAAAAGTGACGCGTTTCAGGGCGTAACCGGGAATCCCGGTACGTTTCTTCTTACCAGAGGAGCTACACGAAGTGGCTTCTTATTCTTCTTTCGGCCACTTTATATTTTCCGTACTCGCCGTTTCGGCAAACTTTTTCCATACACCGTCTGTTCTTCTCAGTTTTCGTCACCAGCGCTCATAAGTCTCACAACGTATTGCAAGTGTCGTACAACCAGGAATTATATTTAAAATAAATAATAGAAATTGTTATTTTATATTAGGCATCGATTATTTTTATTATTATTGTTGTTGTGGTTATTGTTATTTTTTATTATCATTATTATTGTCGTTGTTCTTGTTTTTATTATTATTATTGTTGTTCTTGTTGTT
>NW_017133459.1:0-455 GCF_001652005.2 Ceratina calcarata | reverse complement strand
TACAACAATATATGTTTCAATGTTAGGGCCAACGCTCAATAGTTTTCGAAATATTAATAAAAATAGATGTCGATGGGTTGAAGATCAAATACGTTAAGATCTCCTACCGTAATAAACATTAGTGACGTTGTTAACGGACCGGATTCAACCGGGCGTTCGGAAATCAAGCCAACGACACGTGCTCTATTGTAAGTTAAGAGAAAAGTTTAACAGAAAAAGTGATCACAATTGTAGTGAGTCACCGAATATTGAACGCAAAAGTTGCGTAAATAAATTAATAAATAATTCCGAAAAAAATAAATATAATTTCACTCTGGAGGTGGAATCTATAATAAAAGTGCGTGAGATAACCTCAATAACGAGTAAAGTGTTCGGCACCCAGACAAAGGTAGCGGATAAGAAGATGAATTCCGAAGTCTCAGGGCAAAAAAAACGTAAGGAGATCTCCCCGGTGT
>NW_017133458.1:0-455 GCF_001652005.2 Ceratina calcarata | reverse complement strand
GACTAAATGTACCAACGCATCAAATTTATCATCACACAAATCGTATTAAATTATGTTAAATGTATTTTGTTTTATAAAAGAGGTATGTTTCTATGTAGAAGAAAATCTTTATACGTGTTCGCTGTCGCATCTTTCGAAATCGATTTTCGTGGCTTTTCCTCGAAAAGCTATCGAGGTAAGCATGAAAAAGAAACGGAAAGGAAGAAAACAAGTGAATAGACGAAAAGAGTGGAGTAACATCGATTTCTTGCACAATCGTATTGGTTCATGCTTTCAGGAAGGCGATAGTACCTGTCGAGGGATTTGTCATCAGCGATCGTTCCGTAAGTGAAATCGAAGTGTAACGTCTAGAATCTGAACTGCATTTATACAAACTGTTACTGAAGCTACAATCAATACGTAAAAAAAAAAATTAATGACGAAGTAAAAAAGCGCATCATTGAATTGAAACAGGT
>NW_017133457.1:0-455 GCF_001652005.2 Ceratina calcarata | reverse complement strand
CTCGACTGTCAGTTGACTACCGATCACACGCACTGCACGGATCAAAAAACGCGAAAGTTCAAGATGAACAGACAGCCACAGAGAAACGCGGAAGAAGACAAGACCTACACGGTCGCTATCGTTCCGGAAGGCTATCCCAGAATCCTGCTAAGCTACGCCGATGCCGAAGACTTCGGAGACTCACTGAGCGAATGTGTAACAAAATATATTAACGCTAGAAAAAAGAAATCGCAGAACTTCATCAAACCAGACATAGTGAATTTCCATATAAGAAACGGAGGAATAATGTTAATATGTGGTACGGAAGAAACAGTGAGGTGGTTAAAGTTCGCAATCCGGCACGTCAAGCTGAAAACAGGATACGAACTAAAAGTAGAAGACAGACAGACGCTAGACAACCGCTTCTTAGTTGAAGGTCGCTGCACACACTCGAGATTCAACGGCAGAAACATCAT
>NW_017133456.1:0-455 GCF_001652005.2 Ceratina calcarata | reverse complement strand
CCCCCCCCCCCTCTCTCTTGTTGTAAATAAGAATTTTTAATTACAGTTTTTCAACAGTAATTTAAATAACAATATATTGAATATTTGCGAGGTGAAATTGTATTGTTTCTGTACACATTCGTCTGGAAATGTACGGTTCGGTTCGGTGGAGGAATAAAAGCTGGCGTTCTCGCGGCAGTAAAAACGAACCGTGCCCGGATACATATTTTCTCTCGGTTACGTTCCCCGCACGCATACGAAAAAAAAAAAAGGCAAACAAATAAAAAGGAAACCTATTTCAATATTTCCCTTCTCTTGTCGAACATCGTGAAATCCGATAGACCTCGTTCGTCCTGTCCAACAAACCCTCCCCTCGTAAGTCTGCAATTTCTTACAAAAATTCTTACCACCTTTATTTCCAAAATACTATTTTAATTTTAATTAAAAATTATTGTCAGTCTACAGGAATTCCGTTG
>NW_017133455.1:0-455 GCF_001652005.2 Ceratina calcarata | reverse complement strand
ATAGCTTCAGAATTTGATGATAAATGGAACTTCCCTAAATGTATCGGTGCGATAGGCGGGAAACATATTGTCTTGTAAGCTCCTATAGGCAGTGGGACAGAATATTATAATTATAAACGAACTTTTAGCATTGTTTTACTTGGCATTGTGGATGCTAACTATTCCTTTATATATGTAAATATCGGCTGTCAGGGTCGTATTTCAGATGGAGGGGTATGGAATAATTGTGCTCTTTCGTCGAAATTATCTGATGGAACTTTAAATTTGCCATCAGCGAGTACACTACCTGGACGTTCAAAAACCATCCCTTACGTTTTTGTCGCTGACGATGCATTCCCGTTGTAAGACAATATAATGAAGCCCTACGCTGGAAATCATGAGAGCGGTTCAAAAGAACGAACTTTTAATTATAGACTGAGTAGAGCAAGAAGAATTGTAGAGAACACATTTGGAAT
>NW_017133454.1:0-455 GCF_001652005.2 Ceratina calcarata | reverse complement strand
GTATAAGGCAATAGTTATATTTGATGTATATTTAACTATGGAGTTACTGGGATAATGTATTCTGCTTTCGTGTAGAAAGAATAAACAAAAAACCATAGTATTCTCAGTTTCGCTTCAGTTGAAAAATGATTGAATATAACTGCATCATCGTAACAAAAGAACAGACGTATTTCTAATCATTCGAAGATCATAATTCAGAGGGTGTTGAAATATTTCTTGATTAAATGGGATGTTTCTGAATATTGGTAAAAATGTACAAATTTTACAAATACTTCTGTGAGAATTTTGTATTTGATTGTTTACAAAATTACAGGATATTCTATGGAAAACATATTTGCTAATTATATGTTCTTAAAACGGACGATTGTCACAAGCTTTTTTCTAATCATGTATTAGATTCCTTGAATCGCTAAATCGAGCATGATGCGCGAGCATTATACGATATTTCTCTATAG
>NW_017133453.1:0-455 GCF_001652005.2 Ceratina calcarata | reverse complement strand
TGTATATAAAAAGATAGAGCAACTCCATTCTCATTCAATTCTGTCGAGTACGAGCAGAATAATTAATTCAACCTTTTCGGTTGTTTGTTTCTGTTCCAGAGGTCGACGTTAATCACGCCCGCACCTCAAGGGCAATTCTAATACAATCAATATCTTATATTATATTTTGTATTATTGTATCCAACTTTAAGGGATCGGCCAATCGGCCGGTCCAATAAATTACAAATTTAAATTGAAATTTATTTGTAAGATTTATTTATTTTTATTGCATAACCCTGTTTCCCGCTGTTCTATCCGGACCCTGTTAGGGATTCACCTAACAACGTGAGTGAATTAACATTACGAGTAAGAAAACACAGAGAAAGAATTTAAGTTGGTTTCATGGGATAACATCCCTTATATAAATAGAACGATTTTGTTTATAATATCTCAAACGAGCGACAAAGATAAAAGTC
>NW_017133452.1:0-455 GCF_001652005.2 Ceratina calcarata | reverse complement strand
TAGTAAATCTCGTTGTACATATTTATTCCCTTGGATTTATATTCGTGAGTAGCAACAGCAATGCCCTCCGTATACGTATGATGTTGATAGTCTATTAAACTGCCGATTTCTTTACTAGTTTCTTCGTAACATCTATAAATATCCACTGATTATGCTATTATTTGAATAATGAAACAAGGTGTACGCACTTCACGTAAGTTGACAATTTATAGTAATCTTTTACGCAAGCAGAAATCATACTGTTCTTTACAATGTACGTAGATATACGTATACTAATGGATACATATATTCTAATTTCTCATGCGAACTGCGTAACTGTGGCACAATATCACTACAATATCGCTATTTTCAAAGCACCGAGCTACATTTGCAAATATATACGATTCTTGTCATAAATCTACCTACTTCATTCATTCGTGATTACTTAAATTTGTCAAACAAACTCACTCATAAAT
>NW_017133451.1:0-455 GCF_001652005.2 Ceratina calcarata | reverse complement strand
TTGCTCAGATGTACAATATTTCTTCTTATCTGTTCGCAGATGTGGCAGTTAAGGTATTGGATATACCTGTTACTGATAGCGTTATCAGTGGCGCCGGTGCAGAGGGTCACAGCATGCTCCTGCATTAGGAACCATCCACAGGAACTGTTTTGCAATTCAGACTACGGTACACTTCTAATCGACTTGTAAATCACATTCTCCCTGACACCATGAACATATTTACGAGACAGACGATAAATATCCCCAAATTTTTCCCGTCTCGCATTCGCCTAGGCTGCTGTCTGTGGAGCGGGGAAAACCTTCAGTAGGTAAACCCAGTGGGATAAATCCTACCTAGGAAAACCCGCCCCGAGATGGTTAGTGTTTCCGGTATCCGTTCCCATTGTGTGTCTAGGTCACATTTTCGTAGGCTTAGACACCGAATTTGAACGTCCTGCACCTCCCCCGCTCACCTT
>NW_017133450.1:20171-21781 GCF_001652005.2 Ceratina calcarata | reverse complement strand
GTTTGTATATACAGGGTGTCCCTCTTGTTGGTAATTCAGCGTTCATGCGTTGCTTATCTTTTTAATTATCTCTCTTGGTACCAGTATCCTCCTGCCGCTGGAAGAAGATGTAAATAGTTGATCCTACTAATAGATGTACAATGATTTGAGTTTTAATCGGAAGGCATTCCATTGTTTTATTCGAGTACGATGTACTTTTCTTATGATTCGCAATGAGGTGTTACGAATTCGTCGTTTAGTTCAGTTTACTTATTATTGTTACTACGAGTTTTACTTGTTTATGTTATTGATATTACCTGTTGTTATACCTAATGATAATTTATACGCGTTTATTCGAGCTTAGTTAATGTGACATTTGATCCCTGGCTTTCAGGCAGCCGAGAGTTGTGCGCTATGCTAAATAGCTTTGTTAATACCGTTCGCGACGGCAACAATTTTAATGGATTTATAATTCACTTCGCAATATCTAAGGTTTTGTCTTTCTCGAGATACGTTGATGTTTTTCATTTTTGATTTAGCACAGTTGTTTAGTAGTAAAGTATCGTAGGGTTTAAGTTATCTCGTGGCTTGTGTTTCACGCAGCGTGGAGGTATTTTTTCCCTCGACCGGAAAGTGGGGACGACGCGAACATGGTGGGGACCATAGCGCTGCGGAGAGCTTCGCGAACGCGCATGAGCACGCATGAGGGGAATAGTAGTGGGGATCGAAATACGGGCGAGAAACAGGGGAAGCGAGCCTCGAGGGAAAAAATACCTCCACGCTGGTTTCACGGTCTCAAGTCACTTTGTAATATTTGTCTATTTGAGTACTATTTAATGCAGCTGTGTCTCGAGCTTGCTAGTATATAGTATATTTCTTCGTTATGTGGTGGGAATAAGTTGTGGCGCGTACATGGTATACATATATCACGGTTTAGTAATTTGAGAGTTAAATGGCGAGGTTCATAGGATGAATTTCATTTGTCTTCCCTGAGATTGTATGAAATTGATTCGATTCTGCCGGTATTCCTTTCTTTATCAATCTGGTCTCGAGGTAAGGTGGTAATTTTATCGCGGCATATGGGTTTGAACCCAAATAGACTATTTAATCCGTGACTTTACCGGCTCTGGAATGTGCGTTACTGAGTCGTGCTAGTTTCCTCTCGATATTTGCCTATATGGCCGGAATCGTTTCTCTTTTTATCCGTGTTTAACCGCTTCGTTCTCTTGAACGTATTATCTTGCCACGACGATACTGCTTGTATCGGGTCACAGACGTATTATCCCGCGACGACGATACTGTCTGTATTAGGTCACGGACGTGTTATATCGCGCCGCGGTGCCATTCGTGTATTACCACGAACATGTAAACACACGGCTACTATTTTGCTTAGTAAACGACACTGAGCCTTGTCTGTACGATGTTTCAATCAGTATCTATTTGACTGTTCACGAGAATAGACCACTATGCCACGACTTCGAAATCGTATCATCAGTGATTCTGAAAGTGCCATCGAAAATGATTTAAGTGACGAGGACCTTCCTCTGTTCGAAAGGTGAAAGAAGTTAAAAGGCCAAAGAAAATGGAATATTCCCAGCGCTATAGGGAGTTTCGAACCACAAGTTTTTAGC
>NW_017133450.1:8836-19543 GCF_001652005.2 Ceratina calcarata | reverse complement strand
GAAAACGATCTTAAAATCCGTTTTGAAGCGAGAAATCGCTGCGCTCAACACCGGTCCCTTTCTTTTAAAGAAATGACTGGCTGCAGACTCAATGCTGCCCGAACGTTACTTTCCAGACAGAAAATTAATGCAACGTTGGATTCCGATCCGCAAATCTTCGAAATCCTTTGAAGACCGCGAGGGAGTTTGCGACGAGCACGTCGTTCCAAACCGCTGTTCCGTTCCGGCTTGAACAGCTACAGCTTAAAAAAGCTGCAGGCTCACCGAACTCTGGTGAAACCACTGAGCGAGACGCGTTGTGGAGTTTGTAAGGCAACTCCGTTTAAATTGGGACGATGCCGTCTCAAACAGTTTCTTCTACCACCGAAAGGCAAAGAGATTAGCCACTCAGGGTCTTAATCCCGGTAGAAGATCCCTAACTCGATTCTCCACGAACGAAAACCGTTCGAATACGAGAGGCGAATACGTCGTATTCGACTGTACGTCGACGCGGATTGCAAACCCTGCAATCGAAACGCACAGCGGACTGGTCAACGCCGATTCGCTGATCTCGACTTATAATTCCAGGCGGAGGGTACCTCGGTCTTGAATTTTCTTACTAGCAAAAATGATCCGGTAGCTTTTCAGACTTACTTCTGTGTCCAGCTAAACTCGGATTTGTCACGCGAGAATTCGAAGAGGAGCTTTCTCTTCGAAGGTTGTTATCGAAGCGATATTGTTCGCTTGTCCCTCGCGATCGCGTGGCCACGATTTTCCGCGACTGCGTATAGGCTCGTATCATTCTATCCTTTACTCTCCGACGCTCGCGAAATTATTTAACGCCTTTAACGACAATATCGTAGGTTCGAATTCCGAACAAGTATCGTATGTTCGAATTCCGAACAAGTATCGTACGTTCGAATTCCGAACATACGATACTTGTCAACAGCATGTTTCTCTAATTTTTGAATTTGACTCGGTTATCGCAGCCGTTGTACTGTTTCTCCGCTCGGGCGGCTCGCATCATAATCGGATTAAGAGCTTATTGACGCGTTTTTTATATTCTCGACGTGACGAGTTCCCGTCTACTGACGATACCGTCAAATTTCGGGGAAGGAATATCCCGATTCCAAGAAACGCATGATGACTCATGCTCCTTCGAATTTAATTTTCGTATTAATGCGAATTTCTAACAACATTTATTATATGTTATATATTTTTATTTTATTTTTTACTACAATTACACATTACAATTATAATTTTTTACTACAATTTAGGTACTTCAGTATTTAATGAATGCCTCCTAATAAATTTCATGTCATAACTCTAAAACCTTTCAAATTAGACAAAATTTGATTTCAAATTCGAATTCTGCACATCAAAATCTATAAAAGATCATGTTATTATTCATTTCAATTCATTAATACTCCTGAAAATAGGTTTTGTCCGCGTTTTTCGCGTTTCAACCCACTGTGCGCCGTGGGGACATAGTTTGGGGAGCAGCGACCCCACCTTTCCTAGCTAGGGTTGAGAAGCTGGGCTGCGTGCCAGGGTACATAGTGCCCAAATCTAATGAAGTTTTACATAGTGAAGGTAGTAATGGAGACGGAGCACGCAGTGCTCACAAATTAAGAAGTTTTTAACTAGGAGTAGTAGAAGTGGTAATGGACCAAGCTTCAATACCCTCCGGACTGAATTTATGTTGACGACCTGGCTATATGCACGGCTAATGAATGTACTACGAATCGGACTAGTTTGTAAGGTTATAAAAGACCTTAGTAAAAATAGCGTCAAGAAGTAAAGCTTCGGACGCGAGAACTGCCGGCCCTAGAGCTCCCGTGGCGGACATGTCCGCTGTTGGAAGGAGGGCCAACGATGATGGCAGTGGCTTGTCTAATGGCAACGAGAATGATTTATTGATAGTCCTAGCACGTAATTGAAAGTCACCAAGGCTATAGAGTGGAGGTGCGCTCAATGCCTGAAAACATTCGCAAAAATCCATAGTTGTAGGTGTCATATCCCAAAATAAAGGGAAGAGATGTGAACACTGAAGGTGACGGGGATTTCAATTGTGCCTCTTGTGGAAGCGCCTTTCGAACAAAAAGCGGCCTCTCACAGCATGAAAGGCACAGACATGCGAACGTGAGAAACGCTAAACGGTTTGAGGAAGCAAACCCTACGAGAGCGGGCAGCCGTGCCTCGGTTTGGACGGAAGAAGGAACACAGCTGCTCATCGAACTGAATGAACGATTCAAAAACGATTGTTATCCCAACAAGCGGATACAAGAACTACTTCCGTCCGAAACCATTAAGCAAATCAGTGATAAAAGGAGGCGCCTGCCCATTCTGAGGGAAGAAATGGTGGAAGAAGAGGAGGAAGAAGACTCCAACTCTAACTCGTCCTATGAATCGGCAACTGGACAAGTGGACGAGGCTCTAAATGCGGAAGAAAATTGGCAGGATGCATTTAGGGAGGCAATTATGGCCGGAAGAGTCGCTGAAGAGGCTTGAGAGAATTGTCGACAAACTGAAAGAAGGCATGACTGAAGAAGAGGTCGAGAGGGCGCCTCGAAGAACAACTGGTGGCAGCAGTAGACCGAGCAACCGCACCCGACAAAACAGGTTCCGGTACTCGTGCTACCATGATCTTTATAACAAGTGTCCCAAGAAACTTGTTGATATGGCAATTACAGGCGGAAAGCTCACAGTGAAAGAGCATATAGAGCTTCCGGACAGAGCGGACATTAAATACCTGTACGACGATTTGTGGAGAACAGCGGGTCCCACAACTATGCCAAAGTTCGGAAAGGGCCCGAACGCAATAACGCCGACAAGCAGAGTATGGAAACCTATCAACACGCTGGAATTGATTAAAAAAATGAAGAAGATAAAGTCGGATACAGCTCCAGGTATTGACGGCGTCAAGAAGGCGCACTTAAGGAAAAAGGCCTGCTATCGTAGCTGTATAATCTCCTGATGCTTCATAAAATCTTTTCTACCCAATGGCGGATCAATAGGAAAACGTTGATCCCGAAGCAGGGGAAAAATACAGCTGAGGCGAAAAATTGGCGCCCAATAACCGTTGGATCATTACTGGGCAGAATATATTCGTCCATGCTGGATAGCAGGCTGAGGAGTAAGGTAACGGTTCACAAGCTACAAAAGTTATTTACCCGAGAAGATGGCTGCAAACATAATATAGCCATCCTAAGTGCAGCCATTAGCTCCATGAAGCGGAATGTTGGAGGGATTGTATCGATTGTCAATATGGCTAAAGCGTTCGACACAATCCTTCATAAGGCCATTAGTAATTGCTTGGCCAAAAAGGGGATACCCATGGAGCTGGCGCTATATTTTGAAAGCATGTACGAAAACTGCCAGACCAAAATAAAGACTAAGAAATCAGAAATCCCCGTGAACCTCAAAAGAGGTGTTAAGCAAGGATATCCGCTGTCTCCCTTGCTTTTCAATATTATAATAGATCCAATCGTCAATATGTTGGACGTAACGACAGAAGGTGTCACTGTCGGCGAGGAAAACTTTTCGATCCTTGCATTCGGAGACGACCTAGTGCTCCTGGCAGCAAACGAGATCGAAGCCGCTAAACAGCTTAAAAGACTCTGCAAATACCTAACGAGTCTGGGTATGAACGTGAAGAGCGATAAGTGTGTGGCATTTAGGATCGTCTGCAAAAACAAGACTTGGCACGTAGTCGACCCCAAGGTGACGATCAACGGGGGAAACATGCCGGCCATAGAACTTGGTCACCTACCTGCGCGTCTCCATGGGACCTTGGACGGGTCTTCAGCGGTCAAAAATCCACGACATCATCAGGTCAACTGAAAACAAAACGGATGGGGCTTAAGCAACACCAAAAGTTAAACCTGATCAGGACTCATCTCCTGCCCAGGTTTATCCGCAGGCTAGTGGCGAATCCACCGCCATTGAGCACGCTAGTGTCGCTCGATCATGAAATAAAACAGATCATCAAGCAAATTCTGCACCTCCATCCATCCACTACGGATGGTGTTACTTATACAGAAAAGGGATCGGGCGGACTTGGGACGCAAAATATGGCAGCTATAATAAGAGTCGCCAAATAAGAAATTGTCGTCATATGATGGACAACGAAGACGCAGTGGTACAAGAAGCGTACAAAGGGCAGGAGATGATTGCGCATAAATGCGCGTGATCAGTGGACCTCGAGTGGCCTGCGTTGATCGACGAAATCGAGTCAGCACGGATTAGACTCGGAAAAAGACATCTAGAGAGGTGGAGACAACTTTCCTCTCAAAGCCAAGGCGTAGACGATTTTACGAACGACAAAATCGGCAACTCCTAGCTATTTATGCCAACCTTGCTAAAGCCGTCAAGGTATCTTGACTCGCTGAAGTTTAGGACAAACACATTTGGCACCAGGATTGTCCTCAAGAGAGCACATCGGGAAGTGGATCCCATGTGCCGAAGATGCAGGATGCTAATGGAAACGTTGGGGCACATCTTAGGAAACTGTTTGCATACCAACCCTGCGAGGACCGAACGGCACGACGAACTCGTACAGCTTATTGAAGACAAAACCTCAACTAAGCATGCAGTATTCAGAGAACCAACTGTCAATGTCATTGGGGACCTCAGGAAGCCTGATTTGGTCATCAAGGACCAAGAAAGGCTCTACATCGTCGACATAACCGTCAGATACGAAGACAAGGACAACTTGAGGTAGGCTTATAAAGATAAGATTGACAAATACAAGAACACTGCGGAACTTATCAGACTAAAATTACTCTGTACATCAGCAGAAATTCTGCCCATTGTGGTGGGATGTGGAGGCGCAATCCCAGCAGCCACGGTCAGAAACATGAAGATCTCCAGACTTGCAAACGGGATGTCATGACGGTTTCATTGATAGCCTTGCGGTCGTCGATCGAGATCACCTGCTCATTTATTGATTACTGTATTTAATGAATGCCTCCTAATAAATTTCATGTCATAACTCTAAAACCTTTCAAGTTAGACAAAATTTGATTTCAAATTCGAATTCTGCACATCAAAATCTATAAAAGATCATGTTATTATTCATTTCAATTCATTAATACTCCTGAAAATAGGTTTTGTCTGCGTTTTTCGCGTTTCAACCCACTGTGCGCCGTGGGGACATAGTTTGGGGAGCAGCGACCCCACCTTTCCTAGCTAGGGTTGAGAAGCTGGGCTGCGTGCCAGGGTACATAGTGCCCAAATCTAATGAAGTTTTACATAGTGAAGGTAGTAATGGAGACGGAGCACGCAGTGCTCACAAATTAAGAAGTTTTTAACTAGGAGTAGTAGAAGTGGTAATGGACCAAGCTTCAATACCCTCCGGACTGAATTTATGTTGACGACCTGGCTATATGCACGGCTAATGAATGTACTACGAATCGGACTAGTTTGTAAGGTTATAAAAGACCTTAGTAAAAATAGCGTCAAGAAGTAAAGCTTCGGACGCGAGAACTGCCGGCCCTAGAGCTCCCGTGGCGGACATGTCCGCTGTTGGAAGGAGGGCCAACGATGATGGCAGTGGCTTGTCTAATGGCAACGAGAATGATTTATTGATAGTCCTAGCACGTAATTGAAAGTCACCAAGGCTATAGAGTGGAGGTGCGCTCAATGCCTGAAAACATTCGCAAAAATCCATAGTTGTAGGTGTCATATCCCAAAATAAAGGGAAGAGATGTGAACACTGAAGGTGACGGGGATTTCAATTGTGCCTCTTGTGGAAGCGCCTTTCGAACAAAAAGCGGCCTCTCACAGCATGAAAGGCACAGACATGCGAACGTGAGAAACGCTAAACGGTTTGAGGAAGCAAACCCTACGAGAGCGGGCAGCCGTGCCTCGGTTTGGACGGAAGAAGGAACACAGCTGCTCATCGAACTGAATGAACGATTCAAAAACGATTGTTATCCCAACAAGCGGATACAAGAACTACTTCCGTCCGAAACCATTAAGCAAATCAGTGATAAAAGGAGGCGCCTGCCCATTCTGAGGGAAGAAATGGTGGAAGAAGAGGAGGAAGAAGACTCCAACTCTAACTCGTCCTATGAATCGGCAACTGGACAAGTGGACGAGGCTCTAAATGCGGAAGAAAATTGGCAGGATGCATTTAGGGAGGCAATTATGGCCGGAAGAGTCGCTGAAGAGGCTTGAGAGAATTGTCGACAAACTGAAAGAAGGCATGACTGAAGAAGAGGTCGAGAGGGCGCCTCGAAGAACAACTGGTGGCAGCAGTAGACCGAGCAACCGCACCCGACAAAACAGGTTCCGGTACTCGTGCTACCATGATCTTTATAACAAGTGTCCCAAGAAACTTGTTGATATGGCAATTACAGGCGGAAAGCTCACAGTGAAAGAGCATATAGAGCTTCCGGACAGAGCGGACATTAAATACCTGTACGACGATTTGTGGAGAACAGCGGGTCCCACAACTATGCCAAAGTTCGGAAAGGGCCCGAACGCAATAACGCCGACAAGCAGAGTATGGAAACCTATCAACACGCTGGAATTGATTAAAAAAATGAAGAAGATAAAGTCGGATACAGCTCCAGGTATTGACGGCGTCAAGAAGGCGCACTTAAGGAAAAAGGCCTGCTATCGTAGCTGTATAATCTCCTGATGCTTCATAAAATCTTTTCTACCCAATGGCGGATCAATAGGAAAACGTTGATCCCGAAGCAGGGGAAAAATACAGCTGAGGCGAAAAATTGGCGCCCAATAACCGTTGGATCATTACTGGGCAGAATATATTCGTCCATGCTGGATAGCAGGCTGAGGAGTAAGGTAACGGTTCACAAGCTACAAAAGTTATTTACCCGAGAAGATGGCTGCAAACATAATATAGCCATCCTAAGTGCAGCCATTAGCTCCATGAAGCGGAATGTTGGAGGGATTGTATCGATTGTCAATATGGCTAAAGCGTTCGACACAATCCTTCATAAGGCCATTAGTAATTGCTTGGCCAAAAAGGGGATACCCATGGAGCTGGCGCTATATTTTGAAAGCATGTACGAAAACTGCCAGACCAAAATAAAGACTAAGAAATCAGAAATCCCCGTGAACCTCAAAAGAGGTGTTAAGCAAGGATATCCGCTGTCTCCCTTGCTTTTCAATATTATAATATATCCAATCGTCAATATGTTGGACGTAACGACAGAAGGTGTCACTGTCGGCGAGGAAAACGTTTCGATCCTTGCATTCGCAGACGACCTAGTGCTCCTGGCAGCAAACGAGATCGAAACCGCTAAACAGCTTAAAAGACTCTGCAAATACCTAACGAGTCTGGGTATGAACGTGAAGAGCGATAAGTGTGGGGCATTTAGGATCGTCTTCAAAAACAAGACTTGGCACGTAGTCGACCCCAAGGTGACGATCAACGGGGGAAAGATGCCGGCCATAGAACTTGGTCACCTACCTGCGCGTCTCCATGGGACCTTGGACGGGTCTTCAGCGGTCAAAAATCCACGACATCATCAGGTCAACTGAAAACAAAACGGATGGGGCTTAAGCAACACCAAAAGTTAAACCTGATCAGGACTCATCTCCTGCCCAGGTTTATCCGCAGGCTAGTGGCGAATCCACCGCCATTGAGCACGCTAGTGTCGCTCGATCATGAAATAAAACAGATCATCAAGCAAATTCTGCACCTCCATCCATCCACTACGGATGGTGTTACTTATACAGAAAAGGGATCGGGCGGACTTGGGACGCAAAATATGGCAGCTATAATAAGAGTCGCCAAATAAGAAATTGTCGTCATATGATGGACAACGAAGACGCAGTGGTACAAGAAGCGTACAAAGGGCAGGAGATGATTGCGCATAAATGCGCGTGATCAGTGGACCTCGAGTGGCCTGCGTTGATCGACGAAATCGAGTCAGCACGGATTAGACTCGGAAAAAGACATCTAGAGAGGTGGAGACAACTTTCCTCTCAAAGCCAAGGCGTAGACGATTTTACGAACGACAAAATCGGCAACTCCTAGCTATTTATGCCAACCTTGCTAAAGCCGTCAAGGTATCTTGACTCGCTGAAGTTTAGGACAAACACATTTGGCACCAGGATTGTCCTCAAGAGAGCACATCGGGAAGTGGATCCCATGTGCCGAAGATGCAGGATGCTAATGGAAACGTTGGGGCACATCTTAGGAAACTGTTTGCATACCAACCCTGCGAGGACCGAACGGCACGACGAACTCGTACAGCTTATTGAAGACAAAACCTCAACTAAGCATGCAGTATTCAGAGAACCAACTGTCAATGTCATTGGGGACCTCAGGAAGCCTGATTTGGTCATCAAGGACCAAGAAAGGCTCTACATCGTCGACATAACCGTCAGATACGAAGACAAGGACAACTTGAGGTAGGCTTATAAAGATAAGATTGACAAATACAAGAACACTGCGGAACTTATCAGACTAAAATTACTCTGTACATCAGCAGAAATTCTGCCCATTGTGGTGGGATGTGGAGGCGCAATCCCAGCAGCCACGGTCAGAAACATGAAGATCTCCAGACTAGCAAACGGGATGTCATGACGGTTTCATTGATAGCCTTGCGGTCGTCGATCGAGATCACCTGCTCATTTATTGATTACGATTATATTATGTGATCGTTTGTCTTCTACTTTTGTGACGTCCTCATGACTTGTTTATTTATTCAATTTTACACGATGATGCAACCATATGGCCAACTATAAATGTACGATGCGGCTGCCAACTGATCTGATGATAGCCGGTCTTGGCATTCTACACCAAGCGCACCGCTTGGAGTACTCGCACCGAGTTCTGGTATGTCTTTTGTATATCAGGGCGCAAGGCGGGTTCAATGAAGATTACTGAGAACCCGGGGCGATGCCTACCCGTGACTTTCCCTGTGCAAGTACTGGCAACAGTACGCGACCGAATCGCCTCCCGAAATGATCTCTGTTCTTAATTTTTCCAAGTCCGGGGCAGCTCCTGAGGCAGAGGAGCTAGAAAGTAGGCCCGGGACTTCTCGTTAACATGCAAGAAAGACGGAGTTTTTTATTGTTAACTAGTTTTAAGCGTTATAACCTAACGAGGGGGTTAAACCTCGGATGTCTATCGTGGTCTCTTCTGGGCCACGATACAGATTTAGCCAAATGCCTCGTCATCTAATTAGTGACAAGAATGGATTAACGAGATTCCCTCTGTCACTATCTACTCTTCGCCTTTATGGTACAGTAAGGACGGGGGGCGTAGTAGAGAGAATGACATGCGTGGTAGGATCTTGGAAGACTGGGTGTTAGCGAGTGGAATGATTATGTTAAATGAGCCGAGTGAGACTTATACTTTTTCAGGAGTGAGAGGTCAGAATGACATTGACGTCACTCTGGTTAGTGAGGTGTCAGCCAGGTGCCGTTTCGAATGGGAAGTGAAGAACGACTGGGGAATAAATGACCACAATGTGATTTTAGTTAGAATGTTGTGTGATGAGCGTGATCAGGGTGCGTCAAGTGTATGTGGAAGATGGATATGCAAGGATGTAGACTGGGAAGGATACAGGAGTGACTTGATGGAGTATGCGTTGTTGTATGGGCAGGATGTTTGTAATGAGACAAACGTGGATCGAATGCTTGAGTGTATAATACAGTGGATCCAGGGTGCGAATGATATAAGGATGAAGTTGCGGAAGCGTCACAATGATAGGAAGACTGTGTGGTGGACGAATAATTTGAAGAGAATGAAAGCTAAAGTGCGAAAGAGTAGAAAGTTATGACAGAGAGCGAGAAAGAGAAGAAGTGAGGATGAAAGTGTGCGATTGAGTACGTATAAAGGATTGTTGAGTGAGTACAAGCGTGAAATATGGAGAGTGAACGAGGAGAACTGGCGACAGTTCGTGAGTGTCCTCGAACCTGGATCCATGGGGTCCGGTATACAGGGTGTCCCAGAAAAGGTGTTGGAGCCGAAAATGGCAGATTGGGAGGGTCTTCCTGAACAACAATTTCCTTTTGCAAAATGCAGAATGGGGCTTGGTTACCGAGTTATTAACGAAAAACACGGACCAATCAGAGTTCTCGGTCGACGCGGGCTCCGACTCGGGAGCGTTGACTCGGATCCGGCCGCCCGGCCTTTCACGCATTTGAACAAGCGCTCCGCTCAGTACGAAGCGTTTTACAAACTACATGAATAACAATGCAAGGAAATTATTGTTCGTGCGTTATTATGAATGACAATTAATACACTTAATCGTTATTCACGTGGAATGGATGGGGAAGTGATAGTTTATTGATAATTGATGGACGATGGTAGGATAAACGAGGAATTATCAGGGCGCACGGAACATTGAATTTAAAAGAAAATGCAAAGACTGTAGAGATTAGACTTACCCATTAATCCGCAAGTGCACCTGCTCACAATGGGCCACGGTCAGTGGGTCAGTGTCCTTGCCGCTCGCAGGTAGGCCACAGCTGATCTTCTGTCCAGGGAAGGAACCCCGCAATCCACCGCACGATCATTGTCACTCTTAAAAATTTTAACACACTAAGATTGTTGCTCCTACGTTCTATCAATACACGCCTTTGAAAGCAGCCGATTGATTTTTATACACAAACTCAACTTCATTACACCGCTGTCACTCTTCACTTAAAAATTTTCAAACACTTACACTGTCGTTCTTGCACTCTGACATTAAACGTCTCCGAAAGGAGCCGATTGTTTTTCACTCACAAAATAAACTTCAC
>NW_017133450.1:5918-8577 GCF_001652005.2 Ceratina calcarata | reverse complement strand
CAATGAAGATTACTGAGAACCCGGGGCGATGCCTACCCGTGACTTTCCCTGTGCAAGTACTGGCAACAGTACGCGACCGAATCGCCTCCCGAAATGATCTCTGTTCTTAATTTTTCCAAGTCCGGGGCAGCTCCTGAGGCAGAGGAGCTAGAAAGTAGGCCCGGGACTTCTCGTTAACATGCAAGAAAGACGGAGTTTTTTATTGTTAACTAGTTTTAAGCGTTATAACCTAACGAGGGGGTTAAACCTCGGATGTCTATCGTGGTCTCTTCTGGGCCACGATACAGATTTAGCCAAATGCCTCGTCATCTAATTAGTGACAAGAATGGATTAACGAGATTCCCTCTGTCACTATCTACTCTTCGCCTTTATGGTACAGTAAGGACGGGGGGCGTAGTAGAGAGAATGACATGCGTGGTAGGATCTTGGAAGACTGGGTGTTAGCGAGTGGAATGATTATGTTAAATGAGCCGAGTGAGACTTATACTTTTTCAGGAGTGAGAGGTCAGAATGACATTGACGTCACTCTGGTTAGTGAGGTGTCAGCCAGGTGCCGTTTCGAATGGGAAGTGAAGAACGACTGGGGAATAAATGACCACAATGTGATTTTAGTTAGAATGTTGTGTGATGAGCGTGATCAGGGTGCGTCAAGTGTATGTGGAAGATGGATATGCAAGGATGTAGACTGGGAAGGATACAGGAGTGACTTGATGGAGTATGCGTTGTTGTATGGGCAGGATGTTTGTAATGAGACAAACGTGGATCGAATGCTTGAGTGTATAATACAGTGGATCCAGGGTGCGAATGATATAAGGATGAAGTTGCGGAAGCGTCACAATGATAGGAAGACTGTGTGGTGGACGAATAATTTGAAGAGAATGAAAGCTAAAGTGCGAAAGAGTAGAAAGTTATGACAGAGAGCGAGAAAGAGAAGATGTGAGGATGAAAGTGTGCGATTGAGTACGTATAAAGGATTGTTGAGTGAGTACAAGCGTGAAATATGGAGAGTGAACGAGGAGAACTGGCGACAGTTCGTGAGTGTCCTCGAACCTGGATCCATGGGGTCCGGTATACAGGGTGTCCCAGAAAAGGTGTTGGAGCCGAAAATGGCAGATTGGGAGGGTCTTCCTGAACAACAATTTCCTTTTGCAAAATGCAGAATGGGGCTTGGTTACCGAGTTATTAACGAAAAACACGGACCAATCAGAGTTCTCGGTCGACGCGGGCTCCGACTCGGGAGCGTTGACTCGGATCCGGCCGCCCGGCCTTTCACGCATTTGAACAAGCGCTCCGCTCAGTACGAAGCGTTTTACAAACTACATGAATAACAATGCAAGGAAATTATTGTTCGTGCGTTATTATGAATGACAATTAATACACTTGATCGTTATTCACGTGGAATGGATGGGGAAGTGATAGTTTATTGATAATTGATGGACGATGGTAGGATAAACGAGGAATTATCAGGGCGCACGGAACATTGAATTTAAAAGAAAATGCAAAGACTGTGGAGATTAGACTTACCCATTAATCCGCAAGTGCACCTGTTCACAATGGGCCACGGTCAGTGGGTCAGTGTCCTTGCCGTTACAGTTACACGTTAAGGGAAATCGAAAACAATAAGCTGTTGAAACTTCTTCTGTACGGATTATGGTAGGGTTTTTACCTGCGTACAATGTGTCTACGGCTACGGCAAAAGGCAATTCAAGCGTCGACGGATGGTAGCTGCAAGTCGCGGAGGTACCGAGTGTTTAACACGTGGGGAATATTGTAAATATTACAAGGAATCGAAGGTCGGGTTTCTTTCAGGTAGGCTATATACGTGGTTTAGAATGAGAGAGTTTGTGCAAGGAAGTGAGTGTAAGTATGTACTTGGAGAGTTTGTGGATTTCAAGGGAACGTTTGACAGTTTAGAATGGAGAAGTGTGATTGAATGTTTGAATGAAACGGGTTGCATGGAGATGCCCCTCTGGAGGAGTTACTTCCAGGGGAGGACGGCGTGTATACATGGTGTGAATGATGTCGTGTGGAGGAATGTTGAGCGTGGGTATCCGCTGAGATCCATCTGCGGTTTATTTATTTGGAATCTGCGGATGGATAAGCTCCTGTGGCGCCTACGAGAATGTGAATGTAAGTGTGTGGCCTATGCAGATGATTTGACGATGATTGTGCAGGGACAGATCCGAATGGAACTTGAGCGAATGGAAGCAGAATGGATGGCAATAGTATGTGAGAGGGGCGCGGAAGTAGGTGTGAGTGTGTCCGAAGACAAGACAGTCACGACGTTTTTGAAAGGAATTGTGTCAGAGAGTAGGCGTTCGATTGTGCGTATGAATGGGAGATCGATTAAGTATGTAGAGAAACTGAAGTACTTGGGATTTTGGATGAGTGAGAGAATGAACTTTAGAGTACATGTGGAAAGACAGAGAATAAAGATAACGAATGTTGTAGGTGCTATGAGGAGGGTGTTGAAGAGTGAATGGGGTATGAGGAGGAGAGATGCGAGAGTGATTTACAAAGGGCTGTTTGTGACGTGTTTTATGTATAGTGCGAATGTATGGTATGATGTTTTGCAATTTGGGTATGGAAGGGAATTGATGAATAGGTGTCAGCGTGTGGTGTTGCATGCTTGTTTGAATGTATATAGAACGGTCTCGAC
>NW_017133450.1:0-5420 GCF_001652005.2 Ceratina calcarata | reverse complement strand
GACGTAGTGAATGAGGCCGTAATGGCAGCGAAACTGCGTAAGGCACCTGGCTTAGATGGGATAACTGCGCAGATGTTGCGAATGATTTGTTCTGCGATTCCAGGGTGTTTGCTGAGACTGTATAATGAGTGTTTGAGATCTGGATGTTTCTGGATGTTGCCCGAGTGAATGGAAGAAAGCGAATGTGGTTGTCTTACCGAAGTCCCCGGAAAAACCGCGATCGGACCCTACGTCTTATAGGCCGATCAGTTTGCTGTCCGTGCTAGGTAAGACTTTAGAGCGAATGATAGTTAAAAGGCACGAAAGGAGAATGTTTGAAAGTATGGATGAAGCGCAGCACGGTTTTCGCAGGGACCGATCGACGGAGAGTGCGTGGTTTAGAATGAGAGAGTTTGTGCAAGGAAGTGAGTGTAAGTATGTACTTGGAGAGTTTGTGGATTTCAAGGGAACGTTTGACAGTTTAGAATGGAGTAGTGTGATTGAATGTTTGAATGAAACGGGTTGTATGGAGATGCCCCTCTGGAGGAGTTACTTCCAGGGGAGGACGGCGTGTATACATGGTGTGAATGATGTCGTGTGGAGGAATGTTGAGCGTGGGTATCCATGGGTCCATCTGCGGTTCATTTATTTAGAATCTGCGGATGGATAAGGTCCTGCGGCGCCTAAGAGAATGTGGATGTAAGTGTGTGGCCTATGCAGATGATTTGACGATGATTGTGCAGGGACAGAGCCGAATGGAACTTAAGCGAATGGGAGCAGAATGGATGGCAATGGTATGTGAGTGGGGCGCGGAAGTAGGTGTGAGTGTGTCCGAAGACAAGACAGTCACGATGTTTTGTGTCAGAGAGTAGGCGTCCGATTGTGCGTATGAATGGGAGATCGATTAAGTATGTAGAGAAAGTGAAGTACTTGGAATTTCGGATGAGTGAGAGAATGAACTTTAGAGTGCATGTGGAAAGACAGAGAATAAAGATAACGAATGTTGTGGGTGCTATGAGGAGGGTGTTGAAGAGTGAATGGGGTATGAGGAGGAGAGATGCGAGAGTGATTTACAAAGGGCTGTTTGTGACGTGTTTTATGTATAGTGCGAATGTATGGTATGATGTTTTGCAATTTGGGTATGGAAGGGAATTGATGAATAGGTGTCAGCGTGTGGTGTTGCATGCTTGTTTGAATGTATATAGAACGGTCTCGACGGAAAGTATGCAAGTGCTGATGGGTGTCCTACCTTGGGACTTGGAGTGTGTGAGAAGGGATGTGCTTGGAAGACTTAAGAATGGTGAGAATTTGTGTGCGTATAATATCGTCGCTTCGAGTGATCTGGATGGGAGACCGGTGGACGAGTGTATGAAAATAGTGGAAGACAGAGTGTACGTGTGTTGGCAAAGAAGATGGGATGAAAGTGAGAAGGGTCGCGTCACGTATGAATATATCAGGAATGTAAGGTTTGCGGAGAAATGTGTGGAATTTGTGCGGAGTATGTATACGTGCTTTTTGTTGACAGGACACGGGTATGAATGCATTTTTGTATAAGCGTGGTTTGAGTGAGAGTGAACGGTGTCAATGTGGTGCTGAGCGAGAGAATTGGAAGCATGTATTAGTTGAGTGTGTAATGTATGAAGATCTGAGAAACCCGAGTGAAATTGGCGTGGTATGAAGAGAGGGGTGGATGTGACTGGTGTGCTGGAATGCAAGGACAAGTATGAACGATTTCGTGTGTATGCGAAAGGGGTGTTTGAGAGAAAACGAGTGAGTATGCATGTTTAGTGTGAATGGATGGGTGTCCTGGGGTTGGCGTAGGGGTGGGGGGCATGGCAGGTTGAAAGACCTTTTGGTCGATTCCCGTTCATGCCTTTTGAAGAGTGGCGTCTCCACGCACCCGAGGTGGCCGACCTGTGCCGACGGTTGTGGGGCCCTCATACATGGGAGTGGCTTCAACCACGAAGATGTGCTCGGCCATGAAGAAGCTCACCAGTGATCGTAACTGGAACCGCGGGGATCGGAGGCGCCCCCAGGGAAGTAACCTTGGCCCCGGTCGTGGGAAGGACCATAGCGAGGGCAGTGGTTAGGCCGTATGCTAGCAAAAGGGCCTGTAGATGTGTCCCGACCTTCTATAGGCCTTCGGCGGATGAGCTGCGTCCCCACAGCTCGAGCACCAGCCTGTCAGAGCTAGTAGAGTGTTTGGAAAGTGCACTCGGCTCCGCCAGAAGTCTGGGTCATGTTTCCGCAATTGCCTGGCCCACTCTAGTAGTCCTTGCTTTGGCTGGGACGCGCTGATTGGGCGTACTCCAATCTCGCGCCCATGGGGGCCGTGTGGTTGGGCCGTAATGGCGGGTACTGCACGTAAAACATCGAATAACATCTGTCTCTATCTACTCCCCCAGAGTCTGTGGAGGGCTTGGTCCCTCTGCAGTACGGGCCTAGCGAACCCGAGGTGTCTGAGCTATGCCCATACCGTAAGCCGGTGGGGTCTTGCCTTAATCGGCCGGACCGCGAGGATGTAAACCTCTATAAAAAATGCCCTAGCCTCAAGCTGTGGTGCGCGGTCATGGGGTACGGCCCAGTCTTGCACTGGGACGTGGCCGGTGGGTGCACCGGTCCCTAGCGGCCTTACCCGGGATACTTGGCGCTTTCCCGGGGACATTTTAGCCTTGTTTAGGTACGAGGTAGACGGCTGTGGCTAGACTGACATCTTTTCCGACCTACTCGTGGGATTCACATGGGTTATTCACGAAAACATAAAAAACCTTTGATTATGGAGATCACGGATAGTGAGGAAGGAGGAGACAGGAGCGAAAAAGGAGCTGTGGGACAAGGAAGCAGAGACATTTCGGTCTCTTCGAGGGCAGAGGATTTTCCTTTGCTCAAATGTTACGTTTGAAGAGGAAAAGGAGGCTCGTAGAGGAAGAAAAACAAGAGGGTGCGGGTGGTAGTGGTGACGCTGATAATATGACTGGACAAAATGCCTGCATTATGGAAGAAGTAAGGAAGGAAAGAGCTCAACTGGAAGAATTTATTTTTGCGGAAGGAAATAAAATTAACAAAAATGCAATTAAGTTTATACTGGAAAAATAGTCTATCCTGGAAAGTAAATTGCAGAGCGAGATATTGGAGAAGGAAAAACTGAAGGTTGCATATATTCGCTCTACTACACTTGCATCTAAGGCATTTGCTCAGGTTGCTGCTGCCGATCCTTGTCCTCGGGAATTGGCGATACCTGGAACAAAAAAGGGAGGTATCGAGAAGGAAAAATATGAGTTTTTATTGATAAAACCTGTTCAGGAAGGGGACAAGAGAAGCAACGAACAAATGACAGATGTAATAAGCAAATTGAGTAGTGTAAGAAACAAATTAAAGGTCCGAAATATTAGGCAAATGAAGGAAAAAGTCCTAGTTATTGAGGTGAAGGACAACACAAATGTGGAAATCATTAAAGAAAGCAAGATGGATACAATTGGGTTGAAGATTGAGAAGCCGAAGAAACTGAATCCGTCTATCGTTATATACGATGTGGAAAAAGAATGCAAGATTGAAGAGATTAAGGAGGACTTTATTCGGAAGAATTTTGATCCTAAGGACCAAGAGGAAAAACTACAATTAGATAATCGTGTAGTATTCAGTCACAGTTTTAGACTAAGGACGAGAAAAAGATTAACTGGGTTGTACGGTTACCTGGAAAATGTTTTGAAAATTTAGTTGACAGAGGAAAAGTATTTATGTTGTGGAGAACATATAGAGTTAAGGATTATTTAAATGTAACAAAATGTTATAAATGTCATGGTTACAATCACATAGCAAAGGTGTGCGGTGTTACGGATCAATTATGTAGCGTTTGTGGCTCTAAAGAGCATTTAAGAAATAATTGTCTTTGTGACGCGCGTGACCCGAGTCGGTGGGTTAGGTGCGCCACCGAATGGTTACGCGGTCCTATCGTTTCGGACTTAATGCTAGAGGCGGGTAATGAAATGAAGTGGTAAACGGATATCTGGTAAAAATATAATTTATTCAAATAATACTTAAAACTACGGGTACACGTCCTGCTCTGGGGGCGCTGCTTCAGGCGCGGTTCCCGGTGTATCGTTGGCTGCTGGCCGTCGTGGACTACGAAGAGATGTACGCGTATTAGAGCTAGCTTATCGTCGCGTGATACGTATGACGTACAAGAGAAGCTTATGCTAAACATATAATATGGCGGACGCAGTCGGATAACGAGTTTCACTAGTTAACAATGCTTATTCGCTGTCTTATACTAAAGCTACGGATACTATGCTAGAGCGATGGATACGTTACTAGACTGAAACGCGGTTGTCTCGAACGAGCGGAGCAGGTCTCTCGGCCTGCCTCTTAACGGGGAGGTTCCGAGCAGACGAGCTACGACGAAGTGACGTAAGTCCGTGTGCGTCCGCGGGAGCGGTAAGTCGATGGTTCTAATTGCCAACGACTGGGTACGAGAGCTGCTGAGCGTATTACCTTTGTCTAGGCTACGTGTCTTCAACGTGATAATCGTTATGGATCGAGATCCACGGGAATCCACTCTCTCTTTTCCCGGCTCAAGGACCGATACTTAAACGCGTGCCGCGTGATCTCGCCGGCGCGAAATATCGCGCGCGCGGTCGCTGCCCAGTGGCGGCCGGTATAGTCGCGGGTAGCGCCCGCGACTGCGTATCATGCGGCGGCGAAATCGGTGGCCGTGTTCGGGGTCGGAGGACAATACGTGACGGTCCGTCACATCTTAATAAAGGAAAACCTCAGTGTATCAATTGTGTAAGATCTAAGAGCAGGGAGTTTGATCACGAGGTTCACAGTAAAAACTGTCCGGAATATAATAGACATTTAGAAATGTACAGAAATANTAGTAATATTTTGCGTGATATTTAAGAAAAACATGTTGAAATGTTGCAATGTAAGTGAAAAATAACTTTCTGAATTGTCTAGTTCAGAAAGTATGCAATACACAGTTTGGGCAAAGAGAAAGTTTTCTAAGGAAAAGAGAAAGTTCTCTAAGGGTACTATATAAGAAAGATGCTGCGTTTCAGGTATACGAAGGACGCGCAGTTCTCAGATCAGAAAATTTTACGAGTCTTTGTCAACATCTGCCCCATGTGCTGTCTCTCTTCTTCCCTCTGTCTTCCGAGCCTTCCCCCTGAAATGACCGTTTGCTATGTGAAAAGAGAAACCAGGAGAGAGGACGCTCTCGGAAGGGATCGAGACGGCACTTTGGTTCCTAACTCAGAGGTTGCAACACGTTAGCTCCGAAAAATTTTTCTGAACGATAAAATGAATTCCAAGCTGTCTTGTGTTTTTAAATGTGAAGGTGTTTCCGGTAAAATTAATAAATTTACCGAAGAACATTTAAAACAGTGCTGCGAAAAACTCCGTATTCGTGTTGCATTAAACATGAAATACAGCAACATCGTTTT
>NW_017133449.1:0-455 GCF_001652005.2 Ceratina calcarata | reverse complement strand
GCCTATAAATGTATAAAGCCCTTAGGGTAGGCTATAAACAATTACTGTGTTAAACTTCTAGGGATTAAGAAGAATAGAAATGCATGGGGTAAAAAAATATCGCAGAAAGGAAAGAAGATTCGAATAAACACGATATGCCCGTACCTATCCATATGTGACAAGAGGAATCACACGTATGCAGGCGTTGAGACGCGACGCGAGGGATGCAAAATACCATCGAGGAATGCAAATGTTTCCGCGAAGCGCGAAGATCCATTAAAGCTCCGTGAAATCTCATTTTCTCTTTCGTTCTCGGTTTAAATTGAACTTCCTCGCATTTTAATATTTACATTCTTCCTATGAAACGTAGAATGAAAGAAGGAAAGGAAAACGACGTTTTTAACTATTTTTGTTATTTATTCGATATTAATTGAAACGTCATCGAACATGAAGTCTGCAAAATTACTAATGACTTT
>NW_017133448.1:0-455 GCF_001652005.2 Ceratina calcarata | reverse complement strand
GGAATCTTTTACACCGTTAGTATCAGTAACACCGAGCAGAGATTAATAAAGAGTGCCAGCCTTATGGGACCTCGCGACCCAAAAATAGTCTGAACGCCAATCCCTCGGTGTCTATAATTTTTTACGCTCTCTAGGATATGCTGGACTGAAAAGTAAGAAACACTAAGCGAAACTGTCGTCCGTCCAGTCCAAAAAATATTTTTAGGTTAGAATGCAGTAAAATGCAGATGTAAAAGTAATAAATTTATTTGTTCCGACTATTTTAACAAAAGAACCTGATACTGAAACATTTGTAACCTATCATGCTGAAAAAAAAGCATCGGTGAGTTTGAACATTGGTAAGCGCCGAAATAGTCATTCTGTAGTGTGGACCTGCCTTGCCAATTTGGACTCATTTAGACCCTTTGACTATACATACATGGACTGCCAGTAGCATAGGCTTGCAATGCTAACGT
>NW_017133447.1:0-455 GCF_001652005.2 Ceratina calcarata | reverse complement strand
GGCTTTTTATGAAGCGAAGATATTTCTAAATTAATAAAATTATGAAAGATTAACTGAATATAAACATTATAGATGTAGAACCGGTGATCTATAGGCTTTCCGCACGAGGCCGGCCGCAATTAGTTCACGAGGGTTACGTCTACAATTTAACATCGCGTTCTGAAGCTTTGAATAGGTCTCATTATAGATGCGCCGAGCAGCATCGCGGATGTAAAGGTAAATGCGCTGTTATTGCCGAAAGATTTATGCCTACCGGTGTACACGATCATAATCATCCTCCTGGATATCAGTCAGAACATGATTACCGAAAAAAGAAAGGATTAGATGCCGACACCTCTTAAAATGGGTTTATTTTAAGTGTTAATTATAATAGCATTTTATCGGATAATTATTTTGTTGTTTGAATATTTTATGATCAAAGAAAGTGTTTGTTTTTAATGATAGCATTTGAAAAT
>NW_017133446.1:0-455 GCF_001652005.2 Ceratina calcarata | reverse complement strand
TTGTTAATGTTAATTATACTATTACATTTGTCTATCTGTTTGTCCTATTATTTATCTGTTTGTTTAACAATATTTCTTTATGATTTTAAATCTAGATTTCTATGCGTCTTATTCTGTTTTCAGGGTAGTATGTCGAGGGTTTACAAAGGAGTGGTACAATATTCCAAGGATCTTTATTTCTTAATAATTCATGTTCAGTCGGTTTATTTACATTTATTTGTTGAATTCAATCTCTCTATTTCCTATCTGGTGTAGTCTTCCTCTTTTCTTTTTCATGGTGGTTCGTTTCGTTTCTGTTGTTCCACTAGGTGTGAACTTTGCTGTGGAGCGTCTGTTTTGTTTCAATTGAATTTCCTTGATGGATATTCTTTGATTTTTCGTTATTTCAGTTGTTATATCTTTTGTTATACGAGTGATATTCTCGTAGTACCTGGGTTTCGGGAGGTACCCCCGGT
>NW_017133445.1:0-455 GCF_001652005.2 Ceratina calcarata | reverse complement strand
TTTTTTTCTGAGAATGCTCTTTTGCGGGAACTTCAATTTCGATGAAGCATGAAGCGGCTATTTATTAAATTGAAGCCCGATTTAAGTGAAGGGTACGTCGAGCCAAGCGGTGAATGAATAAGGTTGACGGACAATCGGATCCAAACCATGATTGCGCAAGGCAGTGCCCAGAAAGGACAGCACCTCCCTAAATGAATGGCGTTCCGTTATTTCATGCGATAGCAGGTGTCGATATTGCACGAGATTATTTTTGAGACTGCTTTGTTCACTGACCAGTTCGTCATTCACGGCCACTTTCGTCTCCATTCGTGCTCCATTCATAACTGCCAAAGTGCAAGTTATCTGTTGAAATGTGCTCGTTGCTTTTATTTTAATGTCTGCTATTATATCGGAATCAATATAGGATTTTATATCATCCTGAAATACAACTTAATAACCATTGAAAGTATAAATTT
>NW_017133444.1:0-455 GCF_001652005.2 Ceratina calcarata | reverse complement strand
GGAGCGGACCTGCCTGGCTCACTACTCACTGGCAGAACTGGCAGTCTTCCGGAACCCATTACTCAACCACCGTCGAGGAGAAAAAGGAGAAAATGGTCTTCACTACACCGTTGGGGAAGACAGACAAGGACAAACCTATGGAATCCATGCTCTCCAGGTACTCCAAGTGGTCCAAGGTAATGCGAATCTTTGCCTATGTGCTCAGGTGGCGAACTAACGCAAGACTGGCCCGGCGAGAACGCGTTGCATCTACGCTAAGCGCGGAGGAGCTTTGGCGTGCGCAACGGGCGATCATTGTCGCCACACAAGGAGAATACTTCGAGCAAGAATTAAGCTATTTGCGGGCTGGTCGTCCACTGCCGGCGACAAAGAATCTACGCCGATTTCTGCCGTTCCTGGATCAGGACGGTTTACTTCGGATCGGAGGTCGTCTCCAAAACACCCACCTTGGAGAA
>NW_017133443.1:0-455 GCF_001652005.2 Ceratina calcarata | reverse complement strand
CCGCCGCCGCCACCAGGCAATTACCCTAGTACCTCCGGTGTTAACGTTCCCCGTCGATCATTTTCTACTCAACCCAAACCACGGTATCCCAAGAAGAAAGATTAAGTGTAATTCATTTTGATCGTGCTGAGAACGATCACCGTCGCATCCATGCAACGATATTGATAAAATTTTTTCGTTTTGTACGTACAAATAGCTTATTGGATTTTGGTCTCACTTCGCACATATACATAAAAAATGTACCGTGTTATCTCTCTCTATCTCTACTGCTTACCATGCGTGGCTGATAATTGAAGCTACATTTCCTATGTGTACTTAGGAAGTTAGTCTGCAATCTCTTGAATCACTCGTACAGTTAAAAGGATTGTAAGGTATTTTATATAACATTGCCCCGTTATTATACTGAACGTGAACACAATGTATTGTTTATACAACTTGACATATATGACAACGTC
>NW_017133442.1:0-455 GCF_001652005.2 Ceratina calcarata | reverse complement strand
GATACGCGGAGTTCCCAAGCGGTCACCCATCTAAGTACTATCCGCGCCCAATGCTTTTTTTTTTAAGATTTGTTTGCTTTGGATACAACAATATAAATATGTACAGGTGAAAACGCATGAAGAAAGACCTGAACAATAACATGGCGAAACTTCGTCTAGATAAAATACATGTTCCAAATTATGGGCATCTCGCACTTTAGCGTTAAATAATGGTGTCCGTTAAGAGACTATTAGGAGTATACAGCGTATCGACAAATCCGTGTCATATTACTAACTATAACTTTGTTAATCGCATAGGAAAAGATATAAAAAACCTACGAAACATTAACAACGAGAGAAAACTATATTAAATACTAAGAAATAAGGGTAATAGAGATAGCCAAACACAAGGCCAACTAATAATAAATATTAAACTAAGAGTTAATACAAATGTAAATTGCACAAACCACACACAT
>NW_017133441.1:0-455 GCF_001652005.2 Ceratina calcarata | reverse complement strand
TGTGTTCAATGTTTTATATAATTTGCCAGAAGCTAGTCAACAAGTTGGAGACTATTATGATTATCACCAAACTGTCAACCGATTGAATCGATTGATATCGGAAGAAAATGATCTGAATATTAAATCATTCGTCGTGGATATAATCAAATTGAAAATGAAAAAACGTTAGTCTAGACGTTTTTATGTTTTTCGCACGTTTCCGTCGTCGATTTATCTCATGATTCATTCTTCGTGACTCACACATAGAACATGCCTGCCTATAATTATATGGAAACATAACATCAATCTGATTCGTTCTAATTTAGTTCGCAAATATTTTTCATTTTACGTTGTGGTACGTATTTTTATTACAAATAAACATGAATATTATGAATTCAGTATTAATACAGTTCCGAATGAAATTAATTTTACAAATATAAATTCATTAAATGAATAATTCAATAGAAGAAGTTATA
>NW_017133440.1:0-455 GCF_001652005.2 Ceratina calcarata | reverse complement strand
GACTATAGCCGAGTAACGAACGGGTTAATTACTACTTAGGAGTTCCTGTGGCGGTTTCATCCGCGAGACTTTTGCTTTATTGAAAACTGATAGAATGCACTCTTTATTGGAGTATTTCCTTCTAAACGATATTTGAAGTTTCTCTCCGTAGATGCTTGCTACAATCACTCTGGAGCAAGCTACGTAAAGCGGTCCCTGCGAGATAAGAAAAACAAAGAGATTCGTGAAAATTCAGTTCACTCTATTTTTCTCTCCTTAAAGATCAAATTTCGAAAAATCTAAAAACTGATTTGTAGTATTTTTATAAGATGACATTTTGGCATCAAAACCAGTTTAATGTCTCATCAGATTAAATAAATGTTACAATACAAATAAAGCACATCTGACTCTAATTCCACCCTCAGTGATAAAATTTCGAAAAATCAAGAAATTTGTTCTTAGTATTCTCGTAAAGT
>NW_017133439.1:0-8366 GCF_001652005.2 Ceratina calcarata | reverse complement strand
CCAGGAATTCGTCGATCACCTTTCCCGCAGACCCTTCCATCTTTTCAACAGGCGAAAGTGAGGAAGGAATGCAAAATGCATTTTTTAATCATGTACTTACGAAGTATGAATTTCATTCCAATGACTAAGATAATTAAATGTATTGCAATATATTTAATATTTTTAAACTGTTTCGAAGCTGTACGAAAATAATTTATCCGAATAAAAAATTCATATAAATCTCGTTCGAATAAATTAAAAAAATAATCATTTCATATGATTACTGATTCACTCTGTGCGACGACGAAAAAAGGAGATTTACGAATAATTACAGCGCTTAATCCTCGCACGCATTTTATCCAGGATATATGGACACGTCTAGGAGGGAAAGGACAACGAGGCACCACCGATGCAACTTTAGTGGTAAATTGCTGGTAATTTGCGAGAGAGGTGTTCGAGCGAGCAGTTAGCAAGCCAACAACCGCCGCCAGAACAACAGAACAGACTCCGCTCGTCGAATGTTCTGTAGTTACCCGAACGTTAGCTTACAAAGGGTTAAAAGGAGCTAGCCGAGCCGAGCCGGACGCGTTCCATTTGCATCAGAGCCCGGGTTCTCGGGAACTTCGCGGCCGAAAAGTCGAGGCACAACTCGAAATTAGCCGCTAATGATTCGAAACTCGAGTCTTCAAACAGCTTGAGTGTCTCGTCACACGTGGTCTCGTTCAGAAGTTGATATCCCGTCTGCTCGATTATTTCCGATACACGTGATTGTTCCATTCGAAGGAATGTTCCGAATGTTTAAGCATTGAAGAATTTTTCTAATGAAATAATGTACAAAATTCGATTTTTCTTAATGAAATGTACGATTCTATGAAATTCTCTTCTGCTCGTATTATTTCATAATTCTTATTAAATCTGTACAGTTGAAATTTACTTAAAGTATCAAGTGGAACAGTTCTAGCATAAAGGTAACTATAGTAAGTCCCATCTGCTATAAGCGAAAAATCAACGATACACAGAACGCGTACAGAAGAACTATTGCCAATTATCCGAGAGTGAAAAATCGCGTCAGTCTTGAGGAGGTGCGAAGACGGAGCCAGGTAGGAGCGACGTAATGCGAGCTTAGTTGAAAAGCTGAATCGCACTCCTGGGGCAACGCCTCGCTCGTTGCCGCTCGGAACCCTCCTGACTTACGAGCAGATTAAGATACTCTCTTGGCTTTCTGGGAAACCAGCACCGCCTCGGGTCCGCCGCACTGCCGTCTCCGTGCGCGCGAAACGATATCCCAACGGGACTCACCGAGATATTATTTTCCCCGACCTTCCACCGTGTTAATTACGAACAAGCTTTATGTTATTAAACCGCGGCGCGCCCGATTCGATGCCCTCCATGAAATTTTACGATCGGCCAAATTTCCGCGCCTCCCCCTATTTTAAATATCCGGGGCTCGATCCAAGGTAATAGCACCGTTCGCGGTTTTCCCATGTCCACAATTTAGCTACGTAATATCGGTCAAAACTCGCTGATCAATATTAATAACATCTTGTGAAATTATTTTAATCACACATAAAAAAATAAGATCTTCATTTAAAAAAATTTTTAATATCCCTCAGGACTTTATCATAAAAATTCATAGAACAGAAATATGATACGAAGAGGCTCTCAGTTTTGTGCCGGACAGATGAAGATGTTAATTGCTAGGCAAAGTTGGTAGTCATTTTTCTTAAAGTCCGCGTGTCTCAGTATTTTCCGGGAAAGACTGTGTCCTTTTCCTTGGTACATCGTTTATAGGAAAGTTTCGTGCAGTCAGTTCGCAGGAGTTTTTCTCTTAAGCGCAACAACGTGAACGGTGGCGAGTTTTCTTCGATGAAAGATGTACGTGAAAATAAAAGGAGGGTTCTCTTGGACAAGGTTGGAATAACGTTTGTGAACTACCAGCCCAAAGGAAGTTTATGGAACGAAAGAGGTGAATTTCGGTTGAAATATGCACGTTGAACAGTGTAATTCCATAATGGAATTACACACATTATAAATGACGTAAGTTCGTTTCAGGAGAAGAGGGTGAACAAAATTTTGTTCTTGTATCTCGAGTACGAAATACACATACATATACATATAAAACATAACATCGTTATAACAAAATCTATCGCATATTAAAAGTAATTAAAACACTTCTCCTTCCTCTTTACGCGTATCTCACACTTGCAATTAACTATAAACGTATTTAAATTATTATTAACAAAACTGGAAGTAAAACAAAATGAAATTTGTTGAATAATTCATTCCCACGTTAATTGTACTGTTAGATATTAAATAATTCAACTCCTAATCTATTTAAATTTCAGTAAACCCAATTTTCCACTCTGTTCACTATAGGCAAAATGTTTTAACGATGAATCAATCGGCAGATGCAATTTCTACGGAATGCTATTAAAATCCGATGGAATTTTTAACACGTCGAATGATGAGCCTGCCGAATTAATCAAAATCTGACGCACCTTTCGCCGGGTAATGAATCATAGAGGAGGGGCACCGGTTAATCCGGTAGGATTAATTAAGACGTGATGAGCCGGCGTCTTTCGCCGCGTTAAGGAGTTGCAGCGTGCGACGGAGGAGCGGCACAGGGCCTGCTCTCGTCGAGTTTCTAGTACTTTCGATGCCAGGTAAACTTTGGTAAGCCTTAGGAGTTACGCGTTTACCCGAGGAAACTTGCCCCCTCGGAGCCTACCACGATGCAACAGCATCAACCGTGTTAAGGTCCTACACGTACACGGGACAACTTGAATAATGGACATTGTTGTACGAATTAGGTGGAAGGGAAAGGGTCCGGTAGCCACGAAGCGCCACCAAGGACCGCTCCCGCTCCCCCGCGTCCCGTAGAACCTCCGAGTTTAATTAACGGTGTCTGAACAGTCGGTCCTGCTCCAGGTATTATTAACTCGTCCGTTGTCGAGTTGCCCCGGAAACGTCCCAGGAATTCGTCGATCACCTTTCCCGCAGACCCTTCCATCTTTTCAACAGGCGAAAGTGAGGAAGGAATGCAAAATGCATTTTTTAATCATGTACTTACGAAGTATGAATTTCATTCCAATGACTAAGATAATTAAATGTATTGCAATATATGTATTTGCAACGAAATCATGCCATCTGAAATTTAATTCACAATTGTGGGTGATCAGACAAAATAGGACACACGACTTAGTATCGGGAAATTTAAAAAAGAAGACAACGTTTGACATGTCACATAAAACATTATTTTTTAAAATCGATGTATTATAAAAAAAAAATGTAGAGAGTCGGCGGAAAAAAGATTCGCGGCTGGAGTTACGTTCGATCATAAATAAGAAGGCGAACGTTCCGTATAATTCACTGGATTTCCATGCGATGATAAAACGGATGCTTGGACCGAAGCGACCGATGATTTATAAGAACTTGCTGCTGGTCGAAAGCTCTTTTCTGGCCACGGCCGCGAGAGAATGTTTTCCCCGTGATAACGAAATACGTAACAGCCGTGTCTCTTCCCGTTTCACCCGTTCGCGGTGCCCGGAATTCGCAAAGAGTTTCCATTAACGATTCGTCTCGTCTTTCCACGCGGCTCTGCACGATTTGCATCAATATGTTCTGTGAATCATGACTCCCGGCGGACCGCCGTTAACCGATTCTGATACATCGCCTTTCTACGAAACAATTTCTTGGAATCGTGCGAAATTTACGGAACTTCCAGAATTTATGAATAAAATACCAAATGCAATTTTACTATCAATACTTTTATACTCATTTTTAAGTTTATAGAACCAAAATAAATAGTTCTATTATTTCTTCAAAGTTGCCAACTAATCAATACTGCATTGCAGTATTAATAATTCATTGAACAAATAAAAAATCTCGATCGATCCTAATTACGTCATAATTAAGTACGCTTCAAGACTGTAATCCTACGAAAGATATAATCCCAGGCCAGGATTTTAAAAATCTTGCTCAATGTTTTCGCTAATTAAACGCTAATTGAGTGCTCGAACGAGATTACTATCCGATTCCTGGTTGATTCATTAGTCGAACTAAAAGTTCCACGGTTTGTCGAATCCATACAATTCACAACGGCTGATGAATATATGAAATGGTTAAACCAAGAAGAAAAATAATTATTCTTATTTCCTCCGATTACAAAGTACAAATAAGGCGTCATACTTTTCGATGAGAATATAAATAAAAATGAATTGTAAGAGTGCATCCACAGAAACAAATGTTAGGTACGTAATCACGATGAAAGCTGTAGTTAACAGAAAGTGTTTCCACACAACCCCCTTCCTCCCCACTGATTAATTCCTATTTATCAGCAAATTCACTGACATTAAATCCCACCAAAACGTGGATCCTATCTCTATAAAAAAAATGATTCCGAGTCGACGATTATTGTACAGAGATAAAAAGGAGAAAACAATTTGACAATTGAACAATAACAACAGCGACCTGTTTAAGGATTGTCTATCGTCCTCGGCATTCGGATCTCAGGAAGCAAAGGATACGTCGAAACAATCGAAGCAATTAAAGCCGATAAATAGAGCGAACCGGTGGTCGTCGCAGTGAACACAGAAAGGGACCGGCGGGATTAGTCGGGTTCCGGGTTGGATCGGAAGTCGAGGGAGGACCTTTTTCATCTGCACCTCGCCCGGGAGAAACTTATTCGACGGGATTCAAAACGTTCAATTAAAAGTTCCCATCGGGCACTTTCTTCGGTCGCTTCGTTCGCCGGCTGTGTTTCCGTAAACAACAAAGACGACGAGGGAACGTTCGCCGGACTTTCTGCATGTCGGAACGTCGAAAATCTCGCCCGCCCCTTGGCAATTCCTTACACCGGGCTCTAGCCGCCGCAATGGATTTCCAATTGACAACTGCATTCCAGAAACTTCGGCGTCACGTCGATAACAATTATCGGCAGGATGCTTTAATTATCCCGCCGTTCCTACCGGTGGAGGCGGGAAGAAGCGGAGCAGACGAGAGACGAGGTCGAAGTTTCGGTAATCGAACAAACGGATGGACCGAGAGCACGGATTCCGACCCAGGATAGTCCAAGACGTCCAAAGACATTCTCTTCTCTCTGTTCCAATTTTCTCGAACCGAACCGAACCGATCGATAAGAGCCAAGTCGAACTTTCCAAGTTCCGTGTACGATGTTAATTAATATCGAAAACGAGCCGGAGTTTCAAGATGTCCAAGCGGCAAAATTTTCCGAGTCTTTTGTCCGATCGGACAATGGTGGTTTATTAATCATTCGCGTTCGATCAGACGGAACACTGGCTTCGAAGATCAATTTCAGAATCAAGAAACTTCGTAACGGAATATAATTGAAAAGTTGATACGTCGTGATATCGTTTTTCATTGTGTCAAGATGCGAGCTTGTCTGACGTTTTAAAACTGCCGAGGGGACGGGACACTCATTTTTGATTCTCATTACGCGTTCAAACAAAACCGCGAACTCCGCAATGATTAGACGTTTCCGGCTTACAAAGGGACCTATTTACCATCCAGTTTCGCAAGTTCGGCGCGGCGAGGAAGTGATCAGAAAGTTTCACGGCTACTTGACAAGTATTGCTGATGATAGGTACGAACGCCGGTGAATAAAAGGAGGGAAAAGAATGAAAGGAACAAAAAGGCGAGGATGAAGCGCGAGGCGGTGCGAGAGACCGTGATGTTAATTAATATCAGGGAAAAGGAGAGAGAGATAGGCGCGGTCCGTCCGGTCCAGGGCTCTTCACGGACTAAAAACTTTTCACATTTTCCCGCCATCGTGAATCGCCAACGAGTCTTAAGTTCACGAAACTCTTTCCCTCGTTAAACTCTTAGACCGCGTCCCGGGCATCGTCGAATTAACGCGGTTTCGTGATTACATCGGAGCTGGGACTCGCGTTATTATTAACTCGGATGAGAAACCGGTGCTGAGAGAGACGATTAGTATAAGTATGAATCCGAATCATCGCCGGCGAATTGAATTATTTGAATGGAAAGCAGTGAATTAAAAAAATATCATAAAATTACTCAACGCTTTAATTGAGATTGAATTTTTATCTCAATATTCAATAATAGTAAACATATGAAATATCTATCTTTTATTTCATATCACAAATGCAAGAATTTTGACTAACATAGTAACTTTATCTCTTATTGTTAGATAGAACCAAGCTAGCTATAAAAATAGTATTTGAAGATTTCACTGTTATTTTAATAAAATATTGACGTGTCAAATATTTATGGAAAATCCTACTCGTTGTCACGAGACCGCAGAACGCGAGTACACTAGTGGACCGTGAGAGAAAAGATTTTACGCGACGAACGATTCGTGGTCGGTCCGCTAACGCAAGACAAACGCAACTGTATATTTCGATGTTTATTATACTTCGGTAACAAGACAGGGAACCAAGCAACCTGAAGAGACTGTTACGGTAACGAACCGTCAAGGATTCCATCCTTTGCCCATAGCACTGCGTAAACAGATCTGTATGCCAACGCAAATGCCATTTTACATGATATACATTACCGTCAAGCTAGTTTTATAGTTTACCTCATTTGCCCACGCATGAAAAGCGACCTTAGTTATTTCTTATACAAGGTGACTCGATAAAAAAAAAGGACTGTCAATTATTTATTTAATTCAAAAAAACGTTGTACATATTTATCAATGATTGTGAGTAAATATATTTGTATATTTTATCAAACCAAAATTCGTTTCCCAAGAGTCTATATACAAATCAAATAAAAAGTTTCAGATAAAATTTTATATTTATCATATTTTATATTTATCAGTCCTTTTAGAAAATTTACATAATAGATGAAAGAATATGAGAGCAAAAACAAAAAAGTTTATCTGTCTCTTGCGAAAGCTGCATCTCTAGACTGTAAAAAGTTTATCCAAAATATTTTGTAGCTCTTGTTTTGGTACTAGAAATTATATCACAGCTAACAATAAGTTTGACGGTAACCATTCTCTTGGTGAAAAAAATTTCCACGCTGGAACGTGAATTACCGAGACGCGTGCATCTCTCGGTTTAATTAAAAAGGCGAAGCCCGCTGTTTTTACGTGCGATAGAGCTGAAGGAGCCACTCCTAATGCGGAATACCCGGGATACGTTTTTAAATGAATACAATTCTTCTTCTTCTCCCACGCGGTAATCAACTTTTTTGGCTTTCCATTTTTCCTAGTCGAAAAGCTAATTCTCATAAATGAAATTTAAGATAATTAATATAATACGTATTTTAATTACTCTTCCTTTACTGAATTTTATAATTGGATTTGTATTCAAATTTTAATAAATAAAATATGTCGATAATTTGTCACGATTCATTTAAACGTCTTTAATTCTTCAAACTGCAATAAAAAAAATCTGAATATGAAACTGTGAAATCGACTACATTTTCTAATTGTAATAAGAATCAAATTATTTCAGCAGATAATTTTTATATTGGTTCACCGTGTATATAAAATAGACGCGATCGGGCGAATACTTCACATAATGTATGAGGCAGATGGAACGGGTATGATGCCAGCGTATATAGACTCGCGGGTGAAACTAGGCTTTATATCAAATGCATAATAACGCTATTACCGCGCTCAATTGGTATAAGCCGCAGATTGTAGGTAATCCTGCGCGCTCTCGTCACCCTCTTAACGGCAACACCAACCATGAGTATATTTCGACATTAACGAATTGATGAATCCAAATATTAATTAAAATCATCCACTGACATGAATTAAAACGTGACATAGTTGAATAATCAAGAAATTAAGGTGGTATGTATCCTCATATAAAAACTGACAAAGCATTGAAATTTTAATAGTTACTAGATATTATANCCTTGGGCAATCTAGTGTTAAACTGGATTTGCATTTTCGGCCTTACTTCGTTCAGTATCATATCATATAAATAGATTGCTATGAATAAAAATTATTTTGCTTCTAAAAGCAGTGTTACAATGGCTTGAGACGAAAGAGTTGACCCCGAACGCTGACGACCGTGCGTACGCTCAATATGTGCACTTTTGGCGGGACGTTCCAGGAGAGACACTCCGTGGCGCGGACCGCTATAACGAAAGGGTTAATGAAACTCTACCCTTGGCACAGCGTGTTTATAACACGAGGCTGTTATGCCAATCAGTTGTACATGACTGTTTATTACAGAAGGCCTGAGTGATAAAGACTGTGCATGGTTGGGTCGGTTTTTTGTGATTAGGCCCGAAAACCTTCTGAAGAGCGGAATGCTCTTCCTCATTTCAAGTACGGATTTCCTACAGTACGGACATCTTTCCGAGCTGTTTTAATAAAAGATTGTTTCAAATAGTTTCTTTTATTTAATCCATTAACCAATATAATGTACATATATAAAATATGTAAA
>NW_017133438.1:0-455 GCF_001652005.2 Ceratina calcarata | reverse complement strand
TCTCATACGCCATCGAAATGCAGAGCCAATTAATTGCTATGCTCAAGGCGGGCGGCTTCACGCTGAGGAAATTTACATCGGACGACCCTCAGCTGCTCAGCCATCTTCCTGCAGACATGGTAGCTCCCATCGACAATCAGCTACCAGCTCCTAGTAACGTCTTATCGTTGCTGGGCATGCGTTGGCTGCCATCCAAGATTGCTCTCCCTTCGGGATGAAACCAATAGCCAGCCGATCTGACATTACGAAGCGTCAAGTACTCCGCGAACTTGGGTCTATCTATGATCAGTTAAGTTTCTTAGCTTCGGTAACGGTTACGACAATGATATTTCTACATGAGCTTTGCTTCTTAAAAGTGAGCTGGGAAGAACCTCTTCCAGGCAAGCACGTAAAGTTTTGGTGCGACTACTCGGAGGGACTTGCTGCGATCTCGGCTCTTAAAGTTTTTCGCTGGT
>NW_017133437.1:0-455 GCF_001652005.2 Ceratina calcarata | reverse complement strand
GTGAGACTTTGAGTTCTAAGTTGAAATGAATTCTTGGAATTCTAAGTCGAATCTGGATCTCAAATTGTATAGATTGATAAAGAATTTTGTTGGAAATGCAGATGGCAGTCGAGTAGGTTTAGTTGTTGTGAAGTGTAAGTTCAGTGTAACATTCGCTTTGGATTTAAAAAGGGAAACGAGTAGAACCGTTGTATACTTTTGCTCTCGTCGACGTGTCCATTTCGGGAGAACGTGCGTGGACCAGATAGCCTCTCAACCCACGTCGAGCAGCAACCTACGTCCAACGAGTCTCTGCCTGGAGATTGCGAAATCGTTTCCTAGAAAGAGAATATCGATCCACTCAGCGTGCAATTATATACCGACTGACAAATATTTTATATAGTAAGCATGAATGAGTATTATTAGGTTCTCTGAACTTTTTTAATAGTAAGTTGTAATTCAATTGTTTCTGTTCT
>NW_017133436.1:0-455 GCF_001652005.2 Ceratina calcarata | reverse complement strand
ATATAATTAAAATAATTAACAATAATTATTATACTTGCAACTTGGCGAACAATACAATAATTGGAATTGTTCGAAAATTGCACGACCTCGAATTTCTAAGAATTCGCGACGCAGTCATTTTTCTATAATCCTCTGTCGTTCGGTAAACGTGAGGAAACACGATTCGTGTATGAATTACACGGAACACGCGTGATGGAAAGATTGCAGCAACGGGTGAAGTGAAAACAATACGTACGATTGCGTTTCAACGAAACTGGATTGACGCACCGTTCTGAAAAGCTGTTGCATGATATAATAGCTAGGGAGATATGTATCATTGAATGACGTTGCACGGTAGCAATGCGAGTTCTAATAAGTAGAAAGAAAGAACGCGTTGCTGAGTCTTTTTCTATTACTCTTTGTCTATTATTTATAATAACAAATTCTGTTACCTATTTACTTTTTTAATTATAGTT
>NW_017133435.1:0-455 GCF_001652005.2 Ceratina calcarata | reverse complement strand
TTGCCCAAAACCAGTCAAAATTACTTCCTTGGGCAATCTAGTGTTAATCATGTCCTCTTAGGGAAAATTAGCATAAGGAATCATTGTCTCAATCTGTACGTTAAAAGATTATAAAAATTCTTAGATCGATTTTAGTAAGAAATATTTGAAACCGCGAACGTTGGAAGGACGAGGAGTAGTGAGCCTCCTGGCTGAGACGGACGTAACGTAAGAATTGCAAATGGTTTCTCGCCTGGAGACTTGTGTCGACGGTTCGAGTCCCGATCCGAGATTCGGTCGGAAACAATGCGACCAGCGATTTTGTGCTGGCGATAGGTGAGCCCGGGCGGTCGAGGGCGAGAAGGGAGGGGGGAGGACTGCATGAATTTCAATCGACATCTTATCTGGTACACGAGCGAGCCTCGAGTACTGGTGGATCGTGATCAAGTGGACCTCCATGGCGAGGACAATACACG
>NW_017133434.1:0-455 GCF_001652005.2 Ceratina calcarata | reverse complement strand
TTATCACACTACACGGTAGTGAAATTACTGCAGGCTTTTCGTAAGTATACGTTGAATTAGTAATATTAAAAGAAAACTTGCCTAACTTCCTTTCGGAGCCTTGTAACTGCCAGGTTCCAATAATATCGTGTCCACTGACATGTCCATTGATGTTGAACGTGAGTGGAACGTTGGTTTTGTAACTACGAGCTGTGAATTGCACGGCAAATGCGTTAGCCGGCTCCTGTCTGACCATAAACCGACCGCATCTACTTAGACTTTCGTTGATCGGCGTGCCAGCTACGAAGTACCACTCTCCTGCAAACTGAAACAAAATTTAATATTTGAATAAACTGACGCCTAACATAAACATTAGAAATTGCTCTTAAGCAACGTATTTGTATGAAATGACAAAGCATTGAAATTTTACTGTACAAAATTTTAGAAATTTTAAGCCTATTAAAAAATCTTAAATT
>NW_017133433.1:0-455 GCF_001652005.2 Ceratina calcarata | reverse complement strand
TTTTCGCCGTTTCGATCGTTCGCTTACTTCAGAAAAGTTTGCAAGTTTGCGGCCACGTTTATGGCGCATTGTCTCGGGGTCTGCTGTTTCACTGGTGATCGACTCAGGTATATGGAAAGCTATAGGAGCTTTGAGCCATTCGTGGAACATGGAATAAGATTTACTTTCCGCTTTTTTCGCTTTTTGCCAGTTGTTCCTCATCGTCGAAAATAACTTAAATAAAGCAGATTTCATTGTTTTATCCATTTGAATGGAATGTCCACTTGCCTCTGCTATTTGCACCTTCAAGTGATGAATAATGACACTTAAATTACTATTCAAATGATCTCTAATCATTATATAATTTTCTTTCATGGAGAAGCGTAATTTATTCTCGCGTGATGCTGAGAGGAAGCGAAATTACAAAAGGGCCTAGCTGGATAAGGGGGTCAAATGTGCCCTTGAGCCGAATGAAG
>NW_017133432.1:0-455 GCF_001652005.2 Ceratina calcarata | reverse complement strand
ATATATTATCTTGTAATGGAGAGACTCTGGAGAGTTTGATTTTAATTGAACAGCAAATCTTTTCAAGTCAAAGGGCCGACGATTTCGGAGTCTGGTATTTATCTTCGATTCGCTCACAAGAGTTCCCGGGGCGCAAACTCCTCTCGAGTCCACCGACACTTTGATTGGTTGAGAAGTCTCTGATTTAAACGGTCCCCTTGTCAAAGCCCACCCTCCTGTCTCTCCGCTGCTCTACCCGGATCGAGCCGTCACTTATTTACCGGGCTGGCTGTTTACCCGTGGAAATTGATCTCCTCAGTCAATTAAAAAAGCGACGGAGTTTTTCTTCTCCGCCTCGACGCGAACGGAACTTTTTGTCGGACAGGAGCCGCGATCGAGTTGAGAGTCCGATCGCGTAAAAACTATAACAGACTCTCCTCGTTGTTCATAAATTTCATGTATAATGAATACTAATT
>NW_017133431.1:0-455 GCF_001652005.2 Ceratina calcarata | reverse complement strand
CTACCATACATAAAACGTAACAATGAAAAATAATAACAATTGAGAGTGAAATATTACCATTGTGGGTGATTACGTTTTCAAGAATAATTTTCATTTACAGAAAAGAGTATAATGATATACTTACAGTGTTCGACAGAATAGACAAAATTGGCACGAATAACCATCCGATTTATCGTGTCCGATTCCAATCCGATTTTCTAATAACCGTACAAAATATGGCGATGTTCAACAAAAGATAATTCGAATTTCCTCAAGATTCTAGCCGAATTGTTAATTTTGAATTTAACAATTAAGTTAGAGCGAAGTATAAGACCATCGATAATCTTATAAGCAAGAGGGATTATAACAATCAAGTATCGTTGGTTTCACTGAAAATTAATTTTTGTTCAGATAATTAAAAAAATTTTGTGACAGTATCTTATTAAATACCCAAGCGACATTCTTTTTCACCCTAA
>NW_017133430.1:0-455 GCF_001652005.2 Ceratina calcarata | reverse complement strand
CCTACACTGCAACCGAATCGTTAACGTCCACCGAAATCGTGCGCCCCCACCCCCCATGCCTAACTAATCTGTATGCACCTGACCTAACGATCTTACATCACTACCGAATCGTTGATCTGGGGTAACGAACAAGAACCTTCGAATAAACCATAAACACACAACAGTAGTTCAAGAACCCTCGAATAAACCATAAACACACAGTAGACACCACACACAACACCGACAAAAGTAAGACCTACACTACGACGCGACACATCCTAGAAAAGATAAAGGGAGAAAAAGTCTACACTCACGACCTCGAAAACGAAAGTCTGCTTCATAAAGGAAGAAAGCAGTAAAAACTCTGCAAGGCAACGGAACCACCACGATCGAAACTCACACTCCGAACCAGGACATGTGTAAAAATAAGAGACAACGAACGAGGGCATTCTCAAATTGGTTCACGATTAAAACAC
>NW_017133429.1:0-455 GCF_001652005.2 Ceratina calcarata | reverse complement strand
GGTAAGCGGAATACTGAGGGATACTTGGGGATATAGGTGCCCTTTCAAGGTACATGGGCTTCAACGCTTATAAATCGACTTGTACCCTACATATGTATAAAACAAGAACGAATTCCTCTTGAGAACCCTAGAAGAAGGCGAATTTCAACGGAGACTAGCCGAAAAACTAGTAGGTAAGCGTAATACTGAGGGATACTCGTGGATATAGGCGTCCTTTCAAGGTACATTCGGCTTAAACGCTTATTAGTCGACTTGTATCCCACATATGTATAAAACAAGAATGGATGCCTCTTGAGAACCCTAGAAGAAGGTGAATTTCAACGGAGACTACCCGAAAAACTAGTCGGTAAGCGGAATACTGAGGGATACTGCAGGATATATGTGCCCTTTCAAGGTACAGTCGGCTTAAACGCATATAAGTCGACTTGTAACATATATATGTATAAGACAAGAAT
>NW_017133428.1:0-10062 GCF_001652005.2 Ceratina calcarata | reverse complement strand
TGATGTTCCGTTTGCGACGGAACATACTCCTCCCCGTTGATCAACCGAGTTGATCAAGATTCGAAACGTTTTTGATCGGTTAGCGTTGTTCGATCTCGGGTTGACGGGGGTCCTCTTCTTCGAGTGGAAGAGGTGCCACCTTCTTCACGTTCCGCCACGGTAAGTTCCTTGTCTGGTCCGAACTGTGATCGCCCGAATAATTCCATCGGCTCCGGGATGCGTGGCTTCTATTCGTCGGAGCTGCCAGGTTAGTGGCGGAAGGTGATCCTCTCGCAGAAATACGACAGTTCCCTGCTTGATGGTCTGTGATCCGGTCGTCCACTTGTGTCGCACGTTCAAGTGGTTTACGTATTCCTTTTGCCAACGGGTCCAGAAATGCTGTCGAACTTTCTGGATATGTTGCCAGCTGGACAGTCTATTGCTGGGTGTTTCGTTGAAATCAGTCTCAGCAATGCTCGTTAAGGGATCGCCGATTAGGAAATGACCAGGAGTCAGAGCCGCGGGATCATTGGGATCGGTGGAGAGAGTAGTAAGTGGTCTTGAATTAAGGATCGCTTCGATTTCGATCACGAACGTATTAAATTGTTCGAGGGTGAACAATTCTTCACCCACTACCCGTTTGACGTGGTGCTTGAATGCCTTTACCGCGGCTTCTCATAGACCACCGAAGTGTGGCGATAATGCCGATATGAAATGCCATGTTATCGTCTTATCGGTTATAAATTTTTGCAATTTTTGGTCCTTTGACAACGATTGGTAGGTGGACGTTAATTCGTTGTCTGCGCCGATGAAATTCGTTCCGTTGTCGGAATATATATGTCGACAAAGTCCGCGCCGTGCGATGAATCGTTTCAGGACCGCGATAAATGCCTCGGTAGTCATGTCGCCTACTACTTCTAAGTGTACTGCCTTCGTCGCGAAGCAGGTAAAGATTGCAACGTAAACCTTTATTTTCGCTCTGTTCCGGTAGCGCCGTTCCTTTACGTAAAAAGGTCCGCAATAATCTACGCCGCAGATATGAAATGGTCTGGTTGCGGTGACCCGTGCCGCAGGTAGATTACCCATAATATATTCGACCGCAGGTGGGTTGACTCGGAAGCACCTGACGCATTGTCGAATAATCTTTTGTGTCGTATTTTTCCCATCGATAGGCCGGTAAGTTTGTCGCACATTATAAAGGGTTGACGTGATAATTGCGTGATGATTTTGAATATGAGCATCACGTATGGTTAGGTCGGTCAGGTGGTTTCCTTTCGGCAACAAAATCGCATGTTTCTGCGCAAACGATAGCTCCGAGTTCTGTAAACGCCCTCCGACACGGAGCAATCCCCGTTCGTCGAGGAAAGGGTTAAGCGATCGAAGTTGACTCTTCGGATGTAGTCTTCCGCTTTCGAGGTCTTTGATGTCCTTCTCGAACATGGTGAATTGGGTCAGCTTGACGATACGCAATTCGGCCTCGTGTAATTCTTCGATGGTCAATGATCCAGCGATGCGTCGACGAAAACGATGACAGTACGCAACGATTCGCGTGAGCCTTTTGATACATGAATACCGGGTAAATATCTCGTCGCTCCGAACGATCGAGCTTAGGAGACATGTAACTCCTTTGGATTCAGGTACCTCGTTTATCAAACTGAATCTTGACTCTGGCCATTTTGTTTGATCGTTTGCAAGCCACTTAGGACCGTGAAACCAGAATGTGTTACGATGAAATTGTGCGGGCATGACGCCTCGCGAAATCAAATCAGCTGGATTGTCTTCCGATTTGATATGCCGCCACATTTTCGTATCGGTTTTGCCGGCTACGCGGTTCGCTACGAAAGTTTTCAATGTATTAGGCTGTTTGTTGACCCAATTGAGAACGATTATGGAGTCGGTCCATAAAAATACTTCTTGGAAATCGCGCGAGATCACCTTTCGAACGGAGGCGTATAAAGATGCCAAGAGTGTGGCCCCGCATAACTCTAACCGCGCGAGAGTAATCGTTCTCAAAGGCGCAACGCGAGATTTTGCGCAGAGTAGATGGACTTCGATGTGTCCCATCTTATCTATTGTCCGGACGTACAGACACGCTCCATATGCTTGCTCGCTGGAGTCGCAAAATCCGTGGAGTTCGATGTGTTTGTAGCCTCGTTGGGTTACGTGACGGTTGCACTCCATGTTGTTTAACTCTTGCAATTGCGCTGCATACGTGGTCCATTCGGTATGGAGGCTGGCAGGAAGCGATTCATTCCAATTGATCTTCAATTGCCAAAGACGTTGCATTAGGATTTTGGCGACTACTGTGACGGGTCCAAGGAATCCTAATGGATCGAATATTTTGGCAATTGTCGACAGAATGTTTCGCTTGCTGATTTTGTTGTTGTTTGGGACTTCGACCGTGTAACGAATTGTGTCATTCTTCGCGTCCCACGTTACTCCCAAAGTCTTCATCACGGCGGCGTCTCCTAGAATTTTCGGATGAATCTGCTCTTCGCTCAATCCTTCGAGAAGGTCGGGTTCATTGGAAGCCCATTGACGGATGTTGAGTCTTCCTTTCTTAAGCAGTTCACTAATTTTCGTTTGTAGCGCTTCGCTTCGTGTACCGTATTGGCGCCCGTGAGAAGATCATCTACGTACAGATCTCGCTTTAAGATCGTTGTCGCTTCCGGATACGCGTTGTGTTCGTCGTTTGCGAGTTGATGTACGCATCGGATCGCCAAAAATGGTGCCGACGAGAGACCGAATGTGACCACGTTTAGTTCGTACGTTTTTACACGGCCATCCTTGTCTCTCCATAAGATACGTTGGTACGCTCGGTCCTCTGGTCGTACGAGGAATTGTCGACATTTTGTGACATTTTTTCGATGTCCCCGGTAATTACGCATGCGTACGTTCGAAATCGCAACAGAAGTGAGAACAGGTCGTCTCGAATGGTCGGACCTATCATTAGCGCGTCGTTTAACGATACACCTGTGCTGGTCTTCGCCGAACCGTCGAAAACAACGCGAACCTTTGTCGTAGTGCTCGAAGGTTTTACAACGGCATGATGCAGCAGGTAGAAGCCAGGCGAATCGAACTTATCTACCTGCGTCATATGTCCCAGCGTAATATATTCGTCTAATACCGCGGTGTATTGCTCCTTTAATTCCGAGTTGCGTTCCAATTTTCGCTCGAGAGAAAAGAGTCGGTTTAGAGTGTTATAGCCCTGGGAAAGGGCTAGATTCCTTGTCATTTGTCGCTTTCGTAATACGCGCTCGGTAACAGTCAGCGAGTATTGAAATGTGGCGACTAATCATTTCGACACATTAGGTCATCGGTTTGAGATGCGCTCGAAATGTAGAGCATGTTGAAACGGCGACTAAGCGTTTCGACATAATTAAGGCATTTCGAGATGCATACGAAGACCAGGACATGTCGAAATGATTAAAGAAAAGTAGGATGCTGACTCTTTAGCTTTTCGGCTATAAAGCTTGGCCATCGGGGCCTGTATGTCAGTTCGGTTTTTCGTCTCTTAACCCGCGACTCTGTCCGAGTCCTCATCGGTCTCAAAGCATCGTTCAGCTGATTCCCTGAATCACAAGATTCTTAAACGGCTTACCCGAGGGACGAACGCATTGCCTAGAAACCGCTGGGAACTCGAGAAGTCCAGTATAGAAATAAATACGTAGTATCGCGAAGTGACTAGTGTCAGAATAAAGGCCGTTGACACCCGAACCGCTGATTAGGCTGAACTAAGAAGCAGCTGGTATGTAACCGTGCATTAAACATTAAAGAATATACATTGCTATAGAAATCTCGTGTCAATTCTTTTATATCTACTACCTATTCCCTTAAAATAGATAGTAAGGTCAAGGTGTGCTTAAGCACTTTAAAGAAAGGCAAGAACCCGTAGTCAGGACGTAACAAGAGCTCGCGACTGAGATTCCCTTAAGTTGTCTTTCTTTTCATTGAATGGTAACACAACCGTGTATCGTCCGGATTTATCACGCTGCACGGTTTTTACAAAATGATCTTCGCACTCTCGTGTTTCGGCTGAGAGATGCTGATCGCGAGGTCCTTCTTCCACCTCCCAGAACCGTTGTAGGCTGATGTCCAGATACGCAAGAAGTGCCTTAAGGGTCGTACGCGTGGTCGTGACTGGAATGTTCCCTCCGATGATCCAACGTCTTCTGGAGTATCAAGTCTCGGCCGCTGTGGTCGGAAAGATCGAGTTGGCCGATGCTGAGGCACGATAGCGCTGGATCGGTACCTATCAACATATCGATTTTTCCCGGTTGATAGAACTGTGGATCTGCTAATCTGATGTTGGACGGTATTTTGAACTTTGACCGGTCCATCGGTGTATCTAGCGTTCGTTCCGATATTTGAGGGATGGTGAAGAAAGTAAGCTTCCGTTGGTAGTTCGACACCCTGGATTTAATGGTAGTCGAAACCAACTTGTTTGCCACGGTGCTCACCTGGTTGAGTCCCTGAACTGCGACGGGTGCCCGCGTCGATGGCAAACGCAGTTTGTTCGCGAGGTCTTCCGTGATGAAATTGGCGTTGGAGCAGGTGTTGACCAGGGTTCAGCAGTGGTCAAACACCTCGATGATTGCGGTGGCCAATAGCCCGTTTGTCGGTGTGTTTGATCCGAGGGACATGCCTTGTCGACGTGATGCTGGATGAACGGGTCGTCTTGATCGTCAAGATTTGTTGGCCTCGTCCTGAGGCGCAGCATCTTGCTGGAGCTTGGTGTTGTGGCGCCCTTGGCAGACGCGACATCCCCCTCCTTTGCATGCTCCAGTGGCATGGTCCGTTTGGAGGCAATTAAGGCAAAGATTGGCCTTGCGCGCGGCCTGCATTCGATCCTTAATCGTCATATTCAAAAACTTATTGCAATAAAACGCCTGATGTGGACCGGAATTGCAGATCGTGCAGTTTGTTCCGGAGGCTGCGACGAATGTTTGTCGTTTGTTCGTCCGCGGTGATGAAAGCTTCTTTGGCTTAGTTGACGATTGCTTCGAAGTGGTCGGCGATGTTTTCGCGAACGATTGATGCGACGGTGCGTGATTCGTCGATGATGCTTGACGCGCGTATGAAACCGGTGCTTGTTGTACGTTTGGCGACGAATTTTCGTTCTCGCACCGATAAGACGCGTTGCGAAAATGCCGAAAGATATCCGAAACCTTTGGAATCGTGATGTCGGATAAGGTTTGTTCCCATTCTCGTTTCGTGTTGGGATTCATTTTTGAAATCGCGATGCTGCACAATAGATCGCTCGCAATATCTTCCCACGATCTCCCCAATGCTTGCAAGGATCGAATCTGGGACTGCATGTGATTTATTAGATCGCGAATAGATTCGGCAGTATCGTCGAACATCGCGGGCGTGTCACGCAGTAAAGCACAATGTCGGAGGACCAGCGATCACGTATTGTCGTATGTTTCGATCAGCTGATTCCAAGCCTCCCGATAATTATCCTCGCTGATTGTGAAAGAATCAATAGAAGATTCAGCCTTGCCTGATAACGACAATCGCAGATATTGGAGCTTTTGTACGTCGCTCAATCCCGAATGCGCGTGTATCATGGTTTGGAACGCATCCTTGAACGCGATCCATTTTTCTAAGCGACCGTCGAAATTAGGTAAATTTATTTTTGGGAGATGGACTCCGGTCGCGGCTGACGAGGTCGAAAGAGCGGGTGATTCGTTCGCGATTCTCGAACTTGTCGACGGTTGCTGCATCGTGGCCTGTTCCGATGCTTGTAATATCGCGAGAGCCGTGGCGATCACTTCATCGTATTATTCGGTGACCTCTTCCCGTTCCGCTTCCGTTTGTTCGATATTCTCGATTACTCCTAATTCGTCTTGAATGTCGTTAAACGCGTCAAATTGTTTTCGCAGTCGTTCGATGCGTTCGCGGAGTTTTATGCGCTTTTTCGTTGAGTCTTCGTAAGTTTCGAGCGCTTTACCGAGATTCGTTATTTGCGCCTTGAACGAGCGGCGCTGGTTTTTCATTAATTTTACCGACGTTGGTTGATCGGCACTCGATTGTTGAGTCGATGCGGTAGACATTTTTTTACAGTATGGTACCTGTTTAAAAAGGGAATAAGTTAATTTCCCAATCGCCTCTCCGATTTAATTTAATATCGTCCGGAATAATAATATTCTCGGGACCGTATTGACGTCTCGAGAAAGTCACCGCAATAATATAAGAACATCGATACACGAGCTGAGTTTCTTGCCGGCTCGGTCATTTTAACGGTCGCGATGTTTAGATTCCGCGATCGGAAAAAGTTCGAATCGGGCAGAGCGCGACGGAGTACGAAGACACGCGCGTGACGTGTCACCTGAGCACGAGCGAGATAGAGATACCTCGCGATTCCCACTTCGCGATGACCGAGGTAACGGCCGATTTCGGCAAGATGATCATTCCGTTAGGATATTTCAATGATCGAGGAGTTCGTCACGAGGGTTTTCGTCTCGAGGTTTCCGCGGTTCTAAGTGTTCCGCGTATTGACTGTGTCCCTGACAGAGGATTGCACCTCAATCATTCCTGTTTCGGTTTTTATATCACGGAGTTCCGCGTATCGGTTCGTCCAGTGCAAGGAAATGCGGCGCGATTAATTCCGTTTCCAGTTTCGGTGTCGGTTCAGTTTCGATCTCGCGTATTCGCCTCCGAAATATACAGTCCACCTAGCACGCTGCTGAGTTGATTCAGCGTGCGGCTCGAACATTACCGTGAGCCCATATTTATTTCTTTGTCTTTTCGCAGCGAAAGTGATAATCGGCGCCCGGACCGAAGCAGCAGGCGCCGTCGATAGGCTGCAGGACAAACGGAGGACACGAGGACGACCCGCCGGACGCGGACTATCCCGGATCCTACCAGATCCTCCAGGAGATAGACAACGCGAGATTTAAATAAATCAGGTTTTTTTTCGTTAAATTGCTGATTCGAATTATTTGAACACTCGTTCTCCTGGCCGAACCCCGTTAGGGCCGCCTATCCCTAACAGTACCGTTCGAAGCATTTTCCTCTGTGAAGAGGAACACGGCAGAAGCTACATATGAAACATGTTTCACTTCGCACTGTTTTAGCTGCGCACACGTGACATTGTCTTTGTGGATTTTTTTTCTTCCCGGCACCAACAATTTTCTCCAATGTATGTTTGCGCATATCCATGGATAATCTTCCCGGAGGGTCGCGTTTTGATATTATTTCCCCTGGTTCTTGAGTGCTGATTTCAGGTAGCTCATCAGTAACCCAATACAGTGCGATGTCGTGCAAAAATTTTTTGTACCTTATTTTTTGCGTCCTTGTTGATTTGTACACTACGTATGCATTAAAAAATGCACAATTCATCATGTACATTGCTAAGCGCTTTGTCCACTTTGCTGTTTTACTATAATACGACAAATACTGATCGGCCCGATCTACTCCTTTCATGTATTTGTTATAATCGATCAAAGCATTTGGCTTTATAATTTTTTGTCTCTTGATACGATCAATGTTACAACTTTCTTTCATTTCCGCGGAATGGATTGAAGAGATGAGACTGACCTCTTTCTTGGATTGCCAAACTTGGACCAATATATCATTCTTTCTGCGAAAGATTGTTTCTCCTTTTTTCAAATTGCTTTTTTCAGGCACTCTGGTAAACCTCTATTCTTCCTAATTGTTCCGCAAACTCGTATTTTTTTTTTTGTAAAAGGGCTTCCGTGTTATCAACGCTGTTGTAGTAGTTATCCATATACAAATGGTGCCAGACATCAGTATATGGCGAAACTACTGTGCGTATCGTTTCGATCAGTCGTGATCCTTGAGCTGCATAAACTTGAAAATTGCAAATATATCCTGTATCGCTTTCAGATAATATTCGTACGAGTATGTCGTATTTTATAATTTTTCCAGCATTGTTGACTCTAAAAATCCCCTCTCCCAGCAATTATGCCCTCATCTAATGATACTTGCTGTTTCGGTTTGTAAATGTTATTGAACTTTTCAACAAAATAATTTAGTACAGGCCTGATTTTGAATAAGCGATCAGAATCGTCTGTGATGTCTTCATTGTTATTGAAATGCCAAGCCTTCCATATTTGGCGGAATCTATTCCTTGACATGGTTTTTGAAAAAAACGGTGTACTTGTGCACGAATCAGTTGACCAATAATCGTCTCGGGCGTCTTTACGAACTTGTCGCATGAAAATAATAAGCCCCAAAAATGTCTTCATCTCCTGAATTGTAATATCTCTCCATTTCAGGCTTTTGGGAGATATTTTGAACTGATTCATATTTTGATAGTAGTATCTGTTTGATTCCGTGACTAAATATGCAAAAAAGTCGTCGTCTATAAATAACTTCACTGCATCAGCTATAGATTCAGGAATATTAGCAATATTAGATATCCCAGGATGACCCAAAAACTCTTCAAGGTCTGGAGGGTTATCAATCGATGACCATTCATCTGCTTCCTCATCAGAAGTTGTTTCAGAACTACTAGAAATTCTTCTTCGGATGAACACTCGAGAACGTGGAATAATGTCATCATCGTCGCTTTCTTCGGTATCTTGACTTTCAGAATCACTATCACACGAAAAGTATGATAATCTGCCAGCGCATATTTCTTCATCACTATATTTATCAAAACGGCTCATTTTATCAATTTTGCAATCAGTAACAAAAAACCTAGCTTCAAATTGACAAAACACGGCTTGTAGGTTCTGAAGCTACGAATTCGATTGAAGACGAAATAACTCAGTGAAAGACTGAGTAACTCGACAATCAGAACTTGTGGGAAGAAGAAATGCAAAGCGTTGCCTAGCAACGCTGTTAGGGATGGTTGCCCTAACTGGGAGCCGGAAAAAGAGAATCGGGAATTTTAAATAATCACTCGAAAAGTTTCCCTCAGAAACCCATAACCGGTTATTTGTAAAACAAAAGAATTAAAGAATGAAAGTATAAATTGATTGAACTAGAGAAACGGACGGGACTGCCAGGCGAGCCCTAGCGTCCTAGGTGGCCAACACCGGCGTTCGTCTGGTTAGAATTTCTGGAAACAATTCGGAAAAATACAAATTATACGGTGCACGAATACTCGTGCAATTAATTGGCGTAGGACGTGTGCGACCGACTCGTCTTCGCCTCGCGCGGACTGTATAATTCTATTGGCACGAGAAGACAACAACTCGTTTCCTCGTGCCGAACCTCGTATCTCAAAACGAGGCCTTGGACAATCCGGAGTGTCGTAAATACTCCGGATTTTCTGTTGGCCGTTTCGCTCGTACACTGCGGTATGCACGCGCAGAGAGCCTTGTGACGAACACGTCGTGCCACTTTGGTGCTTGGCAATTTTTCTTATAGGAAAATCTCGGTGGGACTACAACTGCGACCGGGGTCGCGGGCCGATACCGGTATGCTGAGACGCAGCGGACAGCACCAACGAACACCGGTTACAACAAATTGCTGCAGAGGGGGTATGATGGTTACGACGCCGTGACAAATGCGACTTTTACCTCCGCAATGGCAAAGGGCTTCCGACTTTAAACGGTCCTGGTAAAAGCCGCACTGCTCTGACCAGCGAAACTCGCATCCGAGAGATGACCGAAGGATCACCTTCGAAATCACTCTGATACGGTCAATGTGCGTGAGAATTCCTCTCAATGCAATAGATCTGTACGGATCTACTGCAGCTCCGATCATAAAATCGTATCTTAGCAAACAGCTGATTGTAATCCGGAAAGCAGACGGATTTCTCAATGTCTGCCCGGTTTTAATCCGCTTCTCGAATTCGGAGAACCTTCTCAGAAATTCGTCTAGAATACGTGTTCATCGGTAAATACACCGGTTAGGAGTAAATATAATTCACGGTACGCGTATGATTGCCGATACACGGCTCTCTATCTTTTCCTATACGCGACTCGCTCGCACTCGTATTCAGGGCGTATAGAAATATAAGAAATGGATCAACATTTCTTAATCCCCGAACTACAATAATATCGATTCAACGGAACTTTCTGTTTAAAATTTTCGCGTACACGTAATTATTCATGTTGTAATATGTATAATTTGATATACTGCGATGTATGGGTCGACCGTGTGAGG
>NW_017133427.1:0-455 GCF_001652005.2 Ceratina calcarata | reverse complement strand
AATAACAATCCAAGGAAATTAATAACAATTAATATATTTAATCGTTATTCAAATGAAGATGGAGAAAAAAATAGATTGTTGATAGCTCAGGTGTCCGAATCCGAGCCAACGCTCTCGATTCGCAGCTCGCGTCAACCGAGCGCTATGATTGGTCGGGGTTTTTTGTTAATAACTTCTCAACCACGACTTGAACAATTTTTTCGCTAAGGAAAATATTTTAAAATTACGTGAGGAATCTCCCATTTCAATATCTTACACTTGTTTTAAGTTTTCTACTAGTACTAATTCTGGGTATCTTACACTAATTTCCTAAATTGTCGTTATATAAATTATTCACTGTATAAGAGAAGTCTGTCTAATCTAATAAATTCGGAATTAAACCGAGTTAATTAATCGAATACTCTGACAATATATTCGTCAGTTTAAATAGAGTACATAAAACGGTTTTAGACTGT
>NW_017133426.1:0-455 GCF_001652005.2 Ceratina calcarata | reverse complement strand
GGTCAACGGTCCTTATTGTTCGTTTCGGAGTCATCAGCATCGGACGGAATTTTCTGAGGGTTTCTCAGTGTACTCGTATTGGTTTCTCAGTCTCAAATTCTGTGAGATTGATAGAATTTCACGGGCCGCAACTCTATGTTCGGAAGGATTAAGTCACACTAAGTTAATCAATAGACTGTTACGTTTAATATAAATAATAATAGTGCGGACATTTACAATCAGTTATATCGCGACATCATCGTTGTAATCTCAGTGCGAACTCTAAACGCGACGTTTAAAGCAAGATCATTTATTGTAAGACCTCCTCTGTAAGGCGAGAACTTTATTCATTAAAACCGCGCTTTAAACATCCAACGCCTCCCTTCGTTTCGCAGTATCATCTTTGTCCGGAACCATCTCGCATATCCTTTGCAACTCAAGCTCAACTCAAAACACTTACATTGCTCATTACAGTC
>NW_017133425.1:0-455 GCF_001652005.2 Ceratina calcarata | reverse complement strand
TTTAATTAAAAAAGAAAAACAGAGCAATTTTATACAGGGTGGTTCACCAGATATTACCACCTCGGTTATCATCGTTATTCTGCGTAACAAAAAATGTTTTCTTATGTCGTTTTATAACAGCTGGCAGGGAAGAGTTTTATCATTACTATGTTAAGTTTAAAGTTTAAATACTAGAAGAATATGAGGCTAATTAACTGTAAACAAAATCAATTTTTGCCTATTAGGCTAAAATAAAGTTCTTGTTATTAATACAATTAAAACGTCTTCTATAGAAAATATATGTTACTTGATATTGAAGAAGATATTCCATTTTGAAATGCGTTAACTTAACATCCGTCTTAAGGTTGTATGTAATAATTTTTTTAATACACTCACGAAATTTCTAAAATTTAGCACAGTGTTTTATTAATGTAATATGTACTAACTGTTAAAATTTCATTGCTTTGTCATTGTTT
>NW_017133424.1:0-455 GCF_001652005.2 Ceratina calcarata | reverse complement strand
CTCCTGTCGGCGTCACTATTCGCGGTTTATTCTTACGAGACCGTCACGTCACCATCGTTCTTCTTTGAGAACGCTCAGTGAAACCTCGTGTCGTGGACAGTGAACACCATACAACCGTGTGCCATATCGATACTTGTCGTTGGTCAACGCTGGTATCGTTTGCCAGCCATGGCCTATTAGGAGCTAAACGATTTTTAAATGGTGAGGTGGATAGCATCGAGAGCGTCGGAGACACAACAATGGCGTGGACAAATTTGCCAATGTACGGAACCATCCGGTGCTCTTCGCACATCCGCGACCATGAATCGCCGATTCAAGAAATACCAGGAAAATCGAGAGGCTCCTGGATACTGAAAGAATCGTAATGGCGAAGCAATTTCGGAAAAGGAACGCGGAACAATTGTCGAAAGAGAACAAGGGAACAGTACATTCTTAAAAATGAGGGTAAGTTAAAA
>NW_017133423.1:0-457 GCF_001652005.2 Ceratina calcarata | reverse complement strand
CATAAACTAGGCTTCCATACACATACGCGTTTTAGCACAAATAAATAAATCTGTCTCGAATTAAATGAAATCTAACATCTCAAGTTGGCGGGACGCAACAGAAATTTCACTGGATTCGAATTTATGTGAACAGAAAGATGTAAAGGAATGGAAAATTTAAGACGATAGTTCCTTCACGACTGCTGNATCCTGTCAAGAATTTGTGTGAGAAAAAGAGAGGAACATAGAGCGTGTAACTTGGAAGGCGCGAGTTGAGTGTTACCAGATGCCCAGGCGTCCGAGGCCGAACGCTTTTGTTAATGGGTCAGGACTACTCAGGACCTCGACTCGACTGGGATAACAAAATGCTGGAACAGTTTTTGGTCGACTCCTGATGAAACAACATCGCAAGTGCGTCGCGTGAAGGAGTACAACGTAAAAATTTTGAGTTTTCGGGCAAATCGTTGTGCGCGTAGTG
>NW_017133422.1:0-456 GCF_001652005.2 Ceratina calcarata | reverse complement strand
TTGAAAATCGTAAGGTAGAAGGAAAAATGGCATTTCTTCCCTGTTCGAATGTTCTACACACTCATGAGGAATTCTCACAGAACAAAATCATTTAAATGCGACTATCATTTTCAGTTATCGTATCCAAAAAGCGATTTCTGACTCAACAAATGAATCGCAGAAATCTTTAGAGGATAAAGGGAAAGAGGGTCTGATCAAAGCCATCATTTTGCATAGACGAGTTATGAAGTTTGTATTTCTGGAAAATATTTGCACTCGATCTCCCTTTTACTCGCGTTATCAAACTAATAATTAATTATGAGATTTGGTCACCTAAAAATGGCCCCAATACGTTTTAATTTTTTAAAGGTTCATAAATCTTTTGGAGAGATTCGCCACGGTTTCGTACGCTTTGCTTCTTATCTGTGGCGTGATCGCTCTTAGCGTTAATCTATATTGGGTGAGTACCTCGCCTCG
>NW_017133421.1:0-456 GCF_001652005.2 Ceratina calcarata | reverse complement strand
TAAGGAAGCTGCTTATTAAAATTCCGTGAGAAATTTTTATTACGTGATAGAGTAAAGAAATAACATGGAAAATTTTAATATGTGAAAATCATGTTTAAAAAACGCACAAAAATCATTGCTTACGTTGTGAAATACATCGTCGGTTGTGGATTGATTTTTTTCATTGTGAAATTTTTACTCATTGGAGATGAAGATAAACCAATACCAAAGTTGAACGACCTAAAGATATTTATGGTACCTAGGCATTAATTGTATTAAGAAATTTAACATTTCTTGACTCCGTAATCCACAAAGTATTTCATTCAGGTTGAAGCAGAGACTGAAAATATTAAACGAATCGCGACTGTGAAAAGTGTCTGCCAGAAATATAATTTAGGTCTTTATAAGATACCTGAGAGACCTTCCGTATTTAAACATCCACCCGCACCGCAGTATAGCGTTTTTTATATTATGAGG
>NW_017133420.1:0-456 GCF_001652005.2 Ceratina calcarata | reverse complement strand
GAATATTACAACATCGAATTTATACCAAATATATAGTATGTATTTCACCATATTATTTGCTTTTTGTACATTCTCTATAAAAATCCGCAATCAATTTATAAGACTCGAATTTACTGCATGATTATTATTATATTATTGCCTATTGTATCCTATATTTAATACAATCAAAAATTGATACTAATCAGGGGCCAAACGAGGGGCAGTGTATGCAATTCTAGCACAGTTCAATAAACTCTAAATAATTCATACCTAATTCTGTATCGGGTATGGTGATTGGCAAGCACTGATCTTTATGCTTGTGCACATACCATTTCAATTTAACGCTATTTAGTAGTTTTTTTTTTATTCCGTCTCTGTTTATAGTAATCTTGTTCACTTTTTTTATTTATATAATCCAATTTTATATGGTATTCTGTACGGACTATTTGAGTTACAGCTAGTCGAACGAATTTTTAA
>NW_017133419.1:0-456 GCF_001652005.2 Ceratina calcarata | reverse complement strand
TGTTTTTTAGCTTGATCTTCTCGTTCTCTGGCTTTGTTGTAATCCTTTGTTATTATGTTATATTGTCATGAGTTCAAACTGTCTATTGATTTTTTCCATGAACTCATTTTGGTTTTTAAAATGTTTCATTAATTCGATCATCATTTCGTCTGTTTAGAGAAAAAAAACTTATTAAATCTGTGTTATTTACTCCGTTTCTCTTTGCGTTAGCTTTTAGTGTAAAATCATGCATTAGAGTTAGGTATATGAATATGAGAATGTTTAGGACCTTTAGAGCTATTGTCTCCACTCATATTGCTCTGTTCTTCCCTCTGCTGATTTTGACTCATATCGGTACAATATGTTCTGTCAATTGTAAAGAAGAAAGAAAAATATACACTCTCGTTATCATATGCATGATTTTCATTAATTTGTGGTACAAATTAATGAATTTTTATAGTTTCGTGCATGCAGCCC
>NW_017133418.1:0-456 GCF_001652005.2 Ceratina calcarata | reverse complement strand
TAGGTTATCCATCATCCGGGTCCCCGCATGCTTCTAACGGCGCAGCAGCTTTGTAGGCAACTGACACCAATACGCACCGCCCTACAGGCAAAGGCGCCCTGATGCTGTAACTTGGCTAGATATTCTCGGTATCGCAATGTTCGCCATTTCCGGTCTTTTGCTGACCGGCAAATTGCGCATGGGAGCCCTTCGGCGTTCTGGTGCTAGGCGTGCTAACCGCGACTCGGTGGCAGCACCATTCGCGATATGGCGTTAGCTAACACTCGTATTCTGGGTACGCAATCCCACCTATTTTAGTGGGTAAGTTCCGGTGGAACCACACAGTGATCGGCGGCATGACTTAAGGTAAGGACATCTTTCAGGGGACAAGCCTTTCCCAATTGATATCTACATCTGGGGATTTTAGCGTCGTCAACAGCGCTAGTAGATAATCATATGGGTTTAGCATGTTTAATA
>NW_017133417.1:0-456 GCF_001652005.2 Ceratina calcarata | reverse complement strand
TCGGAGATATCGATAACGGGAGTAAGGAACGATGCTCAGAACTCTTGAGGTCATACTAAGATCGAATTACGACATCGATGAGAACATTGGGAAAAACCAACATCGTTAAAATGCAAATTCGCCGCACGATCAATGTGCCAGTTTATTACAATCCGTATCGAATGGCAGCATCTGAGCGGGAAATCGCGCGATGGATAATTGCGGAGTTATTGGATAAGGGAATTATTCGGGAATCGGAATCATCGTAAGCGAGTCCGATTACATTGGTGAAAAAGAAGATGGGCAATTATCGAATTTGCGTGATTTATAGGAGCCTGAACCACGGTCGTATACACAGGTTCGGAAACTCTGGTGGTGGGGGTACCTGTTTCAAGGGTAGGATCCGGGTTAAAATTAACCCTTTAATGCATAGTTTTTTTCTCGAGTGTGCACAGTTTGGCCCGTTTAGCGCGCTCG
>NW_017133416.1:0-456 GCF_001652005.2 Ceratina calcarata | reverse complement strand
CACACACACACACACACACGGACACGCACAGAGCGGCGGGTTATACTCACACTTACACGTTCAGAGACAAAAGCAGAAGACTAACAGAGAGTCGATGACGGCAAGTCGCTGTATCTTGCGTTCGAATCTTTCCTCTCGAGAGAGTAACGTAATCTCTTGTTAATTCGATTAATTCTTCCCTGCTGTACCGCGGGTCTTTACTAATGCTACCTGTATCGCGTTGGATTGCGATTAAATTCAAATTGTTAATTAGATGGTTCACATGCTGACCAGCATATACCTTCATGTTCTCATGCAGACCACCTTCTTTCATAGTTCTCTGTAATTTTGGGTTAAAGAATGTTGAACAAGCAAACAATTCGCACGTCACAATCCATCGCAAACAGCATGATGAACAGCATATATATTTATATATTACCGTATTGCATCCTCCGAAGTTTAAGTATCTCTCTCTCT
>NW_017133415.1:0-456 GCF_001652005.2 Ceratina calcarata | reverse complement strand
GAGGATGTACAGCCATTTGTTGAGTAATTGCCTAATATGGATAATTCTTGGACTTGTCCCTAGAAAGTTCACGCTGTCTGGTATTAAATCTCAAAGCAAAGTCCCAGGATACGTTTGAGCGTCCAAACGAATGGGTCTAATTACTGAAACAGCTTTCCCATCGTAGGAAACGTCTTCCCTGAACGCGTGTTGCGAAACCGTTTAATACGACCCGTCGCGATTCCTCTTCCCTTGGCCAACCGCCGCCGCCGCCGCCGCGTCGATGAATGAGATTGCTGCACGCTGAGTCATACTCGTAGTAAAGCCCTGCCGCGTTTAGTCGAATACGTCAGAGCAACGGAACGGAATGAGAGAACAAGCGAATCCGAGGACATTTTATGGTGGCATCAAGCAAGGGAATTCAATCAGATGCAGAATAATTCAACAATCTTCAGTTTTAGTGAAGGAAATGAACTG
>NW_017133414.1:0-456 GCF_001652005.2 Ceratina calcarata | reverse complement strand
CCCTCAGAAGTTTAAGAAAAGGGCTTGTGATTAAAAGCTTTGTTAAAATTGTGAGGGACAGCAACTCCGCTATTTTACAAGAATTCCTATTATCTTTCCCTTCAGGATGTCCCAAAACTAGTTTAAGATATTGAAATGGGAGGTTCCTGACGTAATTTTAAAAAGTCCGAGGCGTGGTTGAGGATTTCTTAACAAGAAACCTTGACCAATCAGAGCGTTCGATTGGCGCGATCTACGAATCGGAAGCGTTGGCTCGGATTCGGACGCCCGGCCTATCAACAATCTATCATTTCCTCATCAATTCCATTTGAATAACGATTAAATATATAGTATTAAGTTAAGGTATAGTATTTAAATTAGAGATAATTTTCCGAAACTGGTGTAAGATATTGAAATGGGAGGTTCCTCACGTAATTTCAAACAACATTTTCCTTAGCGAAAAAGTTATCCGAGGCG
>NW_017133413.1:0-456 GCF_001652005.2 Ceratina calcarata | reverse complement strand
CCGGCGTGCGTCATCACTGTTCGGAAACTTTATATATTGAAAAATTAATCTGCCGAGCAAATGGTTGACCTGATTAACTATTCTCGAAACTGTGGGCTGCGAGATGTACATTGTGTCTCCGAGCACCTGCTGTAGTTTTTAAAAAACTTCGTCAATAAACACTCGTTAATTATTAATACTACGTAAATAACACATGAAAATACAATAGTTACTTATAATTACCTGGGAACTTGAACTTGCATAATATCGCAAGCACATTAGTAATTGCAGTTCTGGTGCAATTGGTAGGCCACGGTTATTCATTTACTTCAAGTCGTCAATGATTTTTGGTAACATACCGCACAATACCGACTCTTTACTGAATCGGTACCGCCTTTTGAATTCGGCATCATCGTAATGTTCGAATGGATTTTGTCCATCGCGAATATACCTCCTTAACCTCGGATTACTAATTAC
>NW_017133412.1:0-456 GCF_001652005.2 Ceratina calcarata | reverse complement strand
TTATATAGTATTTGATTATCTCGGAATAAAATTAAATTAAAAACTGTATATAATTAAACAATCGTTCGCTATTTACAAAAAATGCGATTCTGACTGTATGAAAATCTGGATTTCATTGTTGAAGCGTCTCGCTTGAAAAGAAATATTGCAAATATGCGTGTTGTCTGGATTAACGACGAAACGAGATAATATCACGATGGACGTTGTTAAAATTACATTCCACGCTGCAATACACAATGCGCTGTGTTCCAGCGATATTTTTAATACCTTTCCCGTTTCATCCATTCCACGCTTCTTCTGTCCTCTCTACTATAGTTCCAATTAAAAAGACCACCACAGTAAACATTTTTATCTCGCCGCGCCGTCAGCGTACTCTGCACCAATAATTTATAGCATGCAATTGTTTTAACTTGAATCATTAAATCATTAAAAAAAACTAATTACTATTTATAGAAG
>NW_017133411.1:0-456 GCF_001652005.2 Ceratina calcarata | reverse complement strand
GAAATAATATGAACTATACATAAAATATCTGCGAAGTAAGCAATTTTTAAATACATTACAGAAAATAAAGTATTACTGTACAGTTATACATATACTGTTGATTACAATGATTGAATGATAAAACCTGTACAAGGATTGAGGAATTCACCCAGAACGTTTATTTGCGATCAAGAAACTGCAACCGTTTGGAATCGAATGAAACCGCAAAGTTTCCACGAAATACTCGCGAAAAGGAATTAATTGCTCTCGATCCACGTCCGTGTCGCCGTAAAAGGCAGCCTCGTTTATTTTCGACGCACTATGTTATCAAAAGAGAGAGAGAGGCACGAAGTAACCTCGTTTGCGCCAGGAACTTCTCGAATTTAATGCGAAATTTATGCAACCAGTTTCGATTCGAGTGTTAGTTGTAAGTACTTCATACAAAAATTACCCCAAAGTGTAATGAACCAAAAACTG
>NW_017133410.1:0-456 GCF_001652005.2 Ceratina calcarata | reverse complement strand
ATCCGTCAGAGTTTCTGAAGCTATTCTTATTTCTGGGAGCCACGCGGAGTTTCCAATTCCGGGACTGACGAACCGGGCACAAAGGACGGACGGTCCCGTGCTCATTGTCTAAAAAGACAATTCATTTGGAATAGAATAGAAAGCACGAGTTCTCTAACCGCGGGAGCCTACCTCGACAAACAGTGACTCGCTCCTCTCGCAATCCTGATGGACTGACCGAGACTCTCGCATTGTATCCGACATTTATTTAGCGTCTTCTCGTGCCGGGGAAAATACAACTCGGTCAAGAGTTAATTAAAAAGTGCTCGCTCTTCCGCCATTTAGGGGTGGCTCTTTCTTAAAGACGCCCAGTGATTAATGCTCTGATTCTTGATGGAACTTAATTTCCTTGTTGATTTTCCTCCTCTCAGCTATCTTTTTTTATACGGTTTGTCGGTGGAACAAATTAGTACGATC
>NW_017133409.1:0-456 GCF_001652005.2 Ceratina calcarata | reverse complement strand
TCTGAAGCGCACAAAATATAAAGCGTGTTTAGAGGTAAGTTGGAGGGAGCCCGTAACAGGCTAACATTTCGCGTTACGGAATCAGAAAAACGCATTCCGCTGATTGATCGCCGTATGACTTTGATCAGAGCATACAAGCATTTTTAACATAATATATAAAATATTTCCAGCTCACTCAATAGTATTTTGTACTGATATATTATGTTAATTAAAAATTGTTTTATATATCCTCATTATAGTCTTATTTATTACTAATTGTCATTTATTTATGCACTTAAATATTGTTAGGGGATAGGTGGCCCCTAACGGGTCCGAAATCGAGGTACGCACGCGAAATGAACCGGACACTGATTTTCACTGGTTTTAATGCCGTTTATTTAATTAGTAAGGTCCCTGGACACGTCGGACATCGGGCCTGGAATCCGGAATAGCCGGGGAATATTACGTCCCGATCTT
>NW_017133408.1:6897-8218 GCF_001652005.2 Ceratina calcarata | reverse complement strand
ATGAAACACCCACTCTGTATTAAAATAAATCCTGACCCATTTTAAACAACTTCGGTTTGTTTTATTTAAATTTTAATTAATCATCGATATGAATTTATTCAGGTAAACCAAAGTGCTTGTAGGCGAACCTGGTTGAACGCACCCGATCCAGGCGACGCGTCACCGCGTTATTCTCGCGTGTACACACGTTTTACTCTGTTTTCATTGGACGTCTCGCAGGGATGGCTTCCATGTACCTATCGATTCGCTCGATCCGTCGCGTCGCGCCGTGCAAACTCGACGTACGCCACGACGACGCACGTGTCACAGCGCGAGAACCATGCATATGTCGTCAATATTATTTTCCGTATACAGGGTGGTTCGATTTTCGTTGTCATCGAAACCATGATGTAAAAACATAAGGTGTTAATGTACATACATTAGACAGATTTACTTGTAAATATGTACATGATACATAATGTATGCACCAGGTGATGCACTAGACTCAAGGAATGTGCCTTATACTATGTACTACTATGTAGTATAGTAACTATGTGTACATGTGGTTGGCTCGCTAAATAAGATTCTATTATGAGAAGAATCGATACCGTTTTCAACGAAATGAAGCGGAAGTTACGATCGGGTGATTTACGGCGAGGCTTGTCAATTTGCTGTTCGCCACCCGTTTCACTATTTACCTGCCAGTCGTACTGACGCGTGGAAGCCCGTACCAGCGAATAATACATTCAGCCCTGGTTGTAACTCACTAGCTGTTACGCTGATTCAAGATATATGTATGTATAAGCATAACAGAACTATCTACGATTTATTGTAAACAACTATAACGCGAGTCAAGCTGCAGTTCACTGTTTAACCCTTTCGCTACTAGTGGCCCGCCAAAAGATACCACTGAGGTACTACGAGCCACTATAGTGGCTCGCCAAAAGATGCCACTGAGGTACTACAGGCCACTATATTGATCCGCCAAAAGATGCCACTGAGGTACTACGAGCCACTATAGTGGCCCGCCAAAAGATGCCACTGAGGTACTACAAGCCACTATAGTGGCCTTCCATAAGATGCCACTGAGGTACTACGAGCCACTATAGTGGTCCGCCAAAAAATACCACTGAGGTATTGCGGCCGACTTTTGCACAAGTAACTCATTCTGAACATACACTGATAGTATTTTTTTTGCATCATTTGTTTCTGCGTTCCGTTCAGTGGAAGTACTTCGTTGGAAAACCTACCCTTAGCGAAAGGGTTAACTGTAAGAACGAGAAACTTACGTTGCCTTGAATTAAAAATTAAAAAAAGAAAAAAATGAATCAGGATTGCAGAC
>NW_017133408.1:3515-5761 GCF_001652005.2 Ceratina calcarata | reverse complement strand
TTTGAAGGTCATCAACATTTTAAATAAAATTGCACAGTCTTCCTATTTTTTTTAATAATAATAAAAAATATTTTTAAGATATAATTTTAGTGATATTACGAAATCTCGACTCTTTTAATAATGACTTTATTTATAGAAAATATTCACTGTGACTATTGTTGCCTTACGACATTTTCTGAATAAGTAAATAATGCTTGTTTTACATAATGTAATAAATCTGTGTTATTACATTCAGTATATTTCAGAAAATGTATTAAAACCGAAAAGGGTTGATTCTGAAGAACAATTTCCTTTGGTAGAATACAAAGCGAGTCATAGTTCCCGAATTATTAACGAAAACCACTGACCAATGAGATCGCGCGTAGGACCGCGCTGACCAATGGCCGAGCGCCACGATCCCATCCAGCATTGAACGCGTTTTTCTTACTTCTCTTTAACTCTGACACTTTTTCTGAAACACCCTATATAATTAATTCGCGACACCAGAACACCTGAACGAACCATTCGTCATTACGTATAAACATCTTTTACTATATACAAGAATAATGAAACTCGACGTGGTAATAAAATCTGCTGAGCCACTCTGTACACGTCGTTGATGCACGGAGAAACGTTCGCCGATCGATCTTAATGATCCATCGAGGAGCAGAGTACTTACCTATTTAACTAAGCAAATAGAGAAAAACTGAGTAGAACGCGCGAATTCTCGGTTAGGGATCGGCCCTTAAACAATTCTGACAAAAGGAAATAAGCGAACGATGCGCGTCGTCGATCATTTCCTGCGACGCGATCCCTCCGCCGCGTTGTAAATCCCACTCGGATTAACGTGTAATGTCGCGATTACGGTTATAAATGGCTCCCTGACTGCGACGAGTTAAACGCTTTCCGTTATCGTCTCGAACGTTTCTTATTATTCTAGCTTGCAATCGAGTTCGACGCGCATTGATTATTAGGAAAAATTTGAATAAAATTATATGCGACTACGAGATAATCATTACTCATTCATCATCGATTTAATCGTACACGTTTCTAAACGCCCAATCATTTGCAAATAATTCATTTTTATAATCGTAATTTAAGCAAACAACATGTATAGTACTGGACAATGTTTATGATTTATTATAGCTCGGTAGTCGGTGAGAACACGTGGCCATAACTAATTTTCATGTATGTGTTTCATCATATTCAAACGATTTGACAGGATATACTTATGTGAAATGGAATATGTGTGAGTAAGAATTTCTCGTAATAAAAACATTTAAATATCTAACGAGCAGTGATAAATGGAATATTGGTTTTATAAACATATTTAATGCATGCTAATACGTGCAGGAATTTAAATTAAGACGACCGGATAGAAAATTCATCATGAAGATATTAACACGCGAATTCATTTAATTACTATTTTATCTTGTAATAGAATCTGTGATAGGAATTCCTGTATGTACTGACTCGACGCGTCAAATGGTTTCAGGCAGTCGGACCACACCGACACCGTGGCTTTCCGATTATTATATCATTTTCTCCGTAATTACTGCAATTTTCAATAATAATTTTNATTAAATAAAAATTAATCTGTACGTCATAACGACGGCCAGCAGACGTGCTCCTTTACACGTGCGACTGAAATATAATAAATTGACTGGACATATCGAAGTTGATCCCATCCGTAATTAAGATAAACCGCGAGCTCTCGATTTCAGGAAATTCCTCGCGACGACCCGCTTTCACACCCCGGCCAGGATATTATTCAACAAATTATCGCTTTCAGCCGGGCAGCTCTGGCCGAGCGTCCTTCGGGAGGCTACGTTTCGAAACGTATCCGGCTTTATCTGGCATCTGAGGACTTTCTTCGCGGTGGGATCGCGATATCCACCGCGGCAAGCCGCACCGGGAACACAGATATACCACCAGATCCTTTCAGGATCTCTCGGCGCGGCCGGCTATCTACGACGTTCATCTGGCAACGGGCCCGCGGTATCGCTAATACACAGGGCCTCATTTAGATTTATGCACCGGGAGCAAGCGACACATTCCCTCCTCGAGAAACGCTCCGCGAATATACCTAAGAACAATGTACTCTTCTGACTGAGGGAAACGACACAGAACTGTAGATAATAGTCCTCAGTTCCCTCCTACGTGTGCCACGCACGTGTAAAGAAAGTCTTTGGTTAAAAGTCTTTGACGTTGAGTCGCTTCATTAACTGTCGAATGCTAATAATGAGTGAAATAATGCTAATAATAAT
>NW_017133408.1:0-575 GCF_001652005.2 Ceratina calcarata | reverse complement strand
TTATTAAATGTTATGTTTGAAAATTTTATTAAAAGTTATGTTTGAAAATTTTATTAAATAAAATATTTTTTATGTTTGAGAATTTTATTAAATAAAATATTTTTTATGTTTGAAAATTTTATTAAATGTCGACTGTCCCTCTTTGAGTCACGACGCCTCGTGAAAAATTTCTACGCGTAGTTAAAAATGGGTTATTTACGAGGATCTCGATCGTGATTTAATTTTTTTAACTTGCTATGTACTGCGACTTTTAATACTGTGAATATATTCGTATTTACACATAAACACGAAGAACAATGCGAACTCCCTTCACGGTCTGTCCTCGTCCCGCCCGAGGATAACGAAAGGTATCCGAGTACCACGCCTAGACGGGAGTCGACCTTATCCCAGGTGAGAAAAATCCTCTTTCGAATCGCATGGGCGCGGGTGTTACTCACACTTTCCACGTTCCATCGTCCCGAGGCAAAGGGCAAGAAGCCTGTGGCGACACTGATAACTGAATTACGAGCTTCTCATCGAAGTTTAATAAAAATGAAATGACTTTTTCTTTAAGTATTATACGCTTTTTTATTTAG
>NW_017133407.1:25384-25691 GCF_001652005.2 Ceratina calcarata | reverse complement strand
CAATACATCCTTAACATAATTTCTAATATTTTAATACATAGTTTTGGTATTTTTTTGTTTGGATAAATATATTAGAATTTTATCTATTATATTTGCTATATGATCAGGAATAATTGGAGCATCTATAAGATTAATTATTCGCATAGAACTAAGAACCCCTGGAAATTGAATTAGAAATGATCAAATTTATAACTCCTCAGTTACTGCTCATGCTTTTTTAATAATGATTTTTATAATCATACCTTTTATAATTGAGAGATTTGGTAATTGATTGATTCATTTAATACTAGGATCACCAGATATATCC
>NW_017133407.1:23501-24293 GCF_001652005.2 Ceratina calcarata | reverse complement strand
ATTTCATCTATATATTTCCAGCTACTTAAACACTTTATGTCAAATGAAAAAGTCCTCGCGCGGGGGAGTATCGATTTAATTCTAATTATTTTAGTCCACGTAACTACTATGTAGTTGTTGCACGAAGGTATATAATTTTCTATGAAGCTAACCGCAGACGGTAGGTATGATTAAAAAACTTGCCGGCAGTAAAATCGTGGGACGATGCGGCGAGCGAGTGAAATTGAAAGGCAAATTGAAAAGCTTGCGGCGTGGCAGTAAAGTGAGACTTGATTGAGAACGCTTAATTATGTACGCGTGATTAATGTTTCAATAGAGTTTAAGATCGAAATAATCGACGTTCTCGATGAGGGAAATAAAAAATAATATAGAAAGTTAATTAGTTATAAGTTTGCCAGTTTTCCCATTCGCATCCGTAAACGTCCCTTGACGTTCATTTTTCTCAATTTACGTTTGGGACGTCTCACCGTCGTCGTGTCGCGTCTCGTTCTTTTCATCTCTCCCGCATCGCAAATTCAATATCCCATTTCAATTTTATGCCGGTCGCCCGAAGAAGAGACACCGGATGTTTCTCGAGGATTTCTGAATATGTACGTATTTCCCTTCGCTGTATATCTCCAACGACCAGCGATTCGTTGAACGCGTCTTTCAGTCTGATCAAAATTTCACCGTCCCATTCCTCCGATCGACAATTTCAATACGTTAGTGCATTAACGTCGTTCCAGGATATCGATTAAGGATGTTTCAGCTGTAAGTCAAAACGATGACACGAGCTTGAAATTTTGAAAATAA
>NW_017133407.1:21483-22306 GCF_001652005.2 Ceratina calcarata | reverse complement strand
TTAATTATATTTGACAAATGAAATTAAATGTTTATTAAATTTGTCATTTAGAATAAAAATCTGTGATACTATTTATTTATAAGCCTGTGTACAAGTGTATGAATGTACGAAAAAGCGGAGGAACTCTAGTGAAATAGATCTGTCGGATCTGCACATTTCGAGGATAATTCGGCAGGATTCTCGCTATCTTCTTTATTCGCGCGTTTCACATGCAATTAACGGATTCTCGACTCGCGTCATCGATTTATCGGTTCCGGCGCTATCGCTAGGAGGACGACTGTAGGAACGCGTTCGACCGTAATATCGGCGACATGATAATTTCTTCCACATCCCGAAGGAATTTCTACCGACGACGACGAATGTTAAAAGAAAGAAAGTAGCGGAGCGAAGGGAACGGAGAGGAACGAGCACGCTCATCGAAATTCAAGCAGCTTCGTCGCCGTTCGAGTATCGCTTATACGGCCTTCGATCGATATTCCCTTGGCGGTATGCCACGATCACCCCCTTTTGCACAATTTAACTAATACATTTTCAGCAAATGCGACAGGCCCCCGGTAACGAATTACTCACGCCGATAACAAATCTTACATTCCGATGAGGTGATAATTAGATTCGCGCTCTTCTCGTGTCAAAAATTAATATCTTAATCGAAATAACCCTTTTAGTGCCGAAAGACGATATATCGTCGCTTATTCGCATTGCGAGAGAACTGTACCTCAAAATAAATTTATAAAACGTTATAAACGGTCTAATTTCATTGCAAAAGAATTAAAAAAATTGTTTTTGGTTTTAACATTTTGTTATATTCTATGCTGATTGGTGT
>NW_017133407.1:18487-20315 GCF_001652005.2 Ceratina calcarata | reverse complement strand
CAAGTTATTAGTAAATGTTAACAATAAAAAAAATTTACTTCACTTGGGAAAAAAAATAATTTATGCATTATTATTTGTACATTTGCCCAAAAGCAGTCAAAATTACTTCCTTGGGCAATCTAGTGTTAATTAAACCAGCGAATAATCCTCGACTGTAAATAATTCTTATTGACTCACGCGAGCTTGTGTAAACGACGTATTTAATGAAAATAAGATTACTTGCGTAGATGATTAATCGGAATTTCGACTGAAACGCGAATTGTTCTTTGGAAATTCCGGGAACTCTTAATTATCGCGGACCGCAGCAGTCGATCGCGAAGCCCCGGAAATCCGAAACAGTTACAAAGCCCCGAACGAGTAACAACCAAGTTGACCGCCGTTCCGTGAAATCATTTTAATCAAACGCAAACACGTAGCCTAGCCCATCGAAACGCGATTAATCAGTGAATTAACACCAAAGATCCGCGTTCCCCGGCGTGGTTTCGTTTCGATTGAACTGCTCTTCCAGCTGCGGCAGCTGCCTCCTTTGGCAACCGCATTATTTTCATGAGCAGTATTTATTACAGCAATTTTATTACTTTTATCATTACCAGTATTAGCAGGAGCTATTACTATATTATTATTTGATCGAAATTTAAATACATCCTTTTTTGATCCTATAGGAGGTGGAGATCCAATTTTATATCAACATTTATTTTGATTTTTTGGTCACCCAGAAGTTTATATTCTAATTTTACCAGGATTTGGATTAATTTCTCATATTATTATAAATGAAAGTGGTAAAAAAGAAACCTTTGGAAATTTAGGTATAATTTATGCTATAATAGGAATTGGATTTTTAGGATTTATTGTATGAGCACATCATATATTCACCGTAGGATTGGATGTAGATACACGAGCTTATTTTACATCAGCAACTATAATTATTGCTGTACCAACAGGAATTAAAGTATTTAGATGATTAGCAACTTATCACGGATCAAAATTAAATAAATTTAATTTAAATAACTCAATTTTATGATCATTAGGATTTATTATAATATTTACAATTGGTGGATTAACTGGAATTATATTATCAAATTCATCTATTGATATTATTTTACATGATACATATTATGTTGTTGGACATTTTCATTATGTTTTATCAATAGGTGCAGTTTTTGCTATTTTTAATAGATTTAATAATATAGATATTTTGAGATAAATAGAACAATATTATCTTCGTATGTTCAATCGACTGAAATAATTATTTACTGATTTGATTTTAAGAGAGTTTTTATGCACTTGAACGAATCACTCGGAATTGCATATTGATTCGTTCTGTTAAATGCATGATATGATAACACTTGACGTTTCGAACGTGTTCCATTCAAACGATACACTTTGCTGAATTCATGGTTGTTTTCGATTCACGAGCGGCTCGGGAATTTGCTGGTGAAACGGAGTTTTCGCGACGCGCTACTACAAAATGGGGTAAACAACAAAAATTGCACGCGTATGAGACTCGGGGAAATGAGAATTTCGCCACGAATTTCCTCCCGATGATGACTTTCAATTGGTTACGTGCTAACGAAGCCACGACCACCTTTTTTCATCCGTTGAAATATTGGTGCGATGAAAAACAAGCGAAAATAGGCTTAATTGGCCGTAGGAAAAATTCTACTCAACGTTGACTGATAATTCGTATGGAGATACAATTTTGTTGATCGAGTCGAATGTTTTTCTATTTTTATAACGAATTTGAAAAATTTCTGATTAACACATTGTGCACCGTTCACGAGTTTTCTCGTGTTTCGCGAGCCATCAGTTAAAGATGTATAGATTATAT
>NW_017133407.1:15402-17362 GCF_001652005.2 Ceratina calcarata | reverse complement strand
GTTTAGGAGTTATTGAGGAAAAACGAAATTTTTTGTCAAAAGTTCACAATTTCGACGGTGAGACGGTCGGATTTCGTCGACACCCATAAAATGCCAATTAATCGTACTTAACTCATTAAATATTGAAATTAGAAGAAAAATGCATAGAATCTTTCTTGTAGAGAACGTCAGTGCTTACAACTGTTAATTAATATCGATCAACGTTCCTGTCACCGTTTAAAAAAAGCATCTCCTGAGGCTGACCGTTCGCAATTGAAAAAGCTACGTTAATTCGCACGCGCTCGACGGCGTGTATTTTTTTGCCCAATGAAAGCGCGATAAAAATTGCATGACAGTTCCTACAACGTTATAAACGGTCCCGTTCAATACCGTCGCAAATAGGTGTTTTTTCAGGACTCGAATAAAGAGTCCAAACTGTAAATTACGCGTGTTTTCAAACGAGATAATAGAGTTAATTAAAAAGTGGACGTTGACAGAGGTTCGAACAAACTTTTACTTGCCGTTCCAATATATGCACGCGTCCGCGGACGTTTCCGATTTTTGCCGCGGCCAAACTCCATATGTATTTTTCGCCACGCGAGATTATAAAATGACAAGCGGGAACAACCGTAAACCGGAATTTTACGGCCGCCTGATGTTGACGAATGTTTCGCAACAGTATTTCCGGCCGGTAGCTACTGTTTAATAATTTGTCCCCGCAAACGAACTTATCAAATAAACGATGGACGAGAGCTCGATTCGTGTTTTGCCCAAGACACATCTCCCAGCAGACGCGGAGAACGTTAACGGTTGTATCAAAAGCGTCCAGAGAGTTCTCGTAAAAAAAAAAACTCGTCTCCCACGTTTTTTTTTTTTTTTAACAGTATGTGTATCCTCGCTGTGCATTGTTTCTCGTCGAAAAGCACCGAATTCTCGAGCGGATTCCGCTTAACGTCCGCGCGAATCGGGCAACCCTTTCGCCGCGTTAACCCCCAGAGCGACGTCGGCGCGCGCGCGCGCGTGTTAGACGGAAAAGAGAGGTCATAAATGTATTTCCCACGAGATCGCGGCGTGTATGCACGGGTATAGGAGATGTGCATGTAAGCCGATCGACGCGGCGCGGCGCAACGCCATGTGGCTCGCATCGAGACGCATTGTGTCCCGGCGCGACTCGCCCCCTAAAACAATGGCCTGAATCGCCTTTTAATAAATAGGACGGATCACGTGATAGAGGCATTCTGGTCAGAACGTATGTGCCTTTTCTCAATTCCGTTCACATTTTTTTTATTCCATTATCCTCTCCTTTATTTCCTTGGCTATAATCGAAACTTCCCACCCTCTGCTCTTCGACCTTTTTCAAATCCTCTTCATGACTCATTTGCACCGTACCCGGTTATACGTATTATAATAAAAAATAAGATTTCACTAGGTGCAAACAAGGACGAGCAGAGTGCAATGAATAAAGAACGGATTCTAACGCGGACGACTTCTCGCTCGTATTTAAACCGATTACGTTCAGCTGCAATGAATATTTCCTTTTTTCCTGGTTTCCTATTTTCCTGAAACCCGATTTCGTTTCGCTGTCTTGTATCCCGCGGAATAAACAGGAAACTCGACGAAGCTCGGTGGTTACAGGGCCGGCGCGTTCGCCGGAACCCGGCCTCGCGTTTTGAAAAGTCCACCGGTTTACGAAAAAATCACAAATTTTACAGGACACCCTATATAATAGATTGAATATTCGGATGTGTGTGTGTGTGGCAAATGCAATCCCATAATCCAGAAATTATTTGATTATGAAAGTCCGGAATCGTCGACAATCAACGACGAAGAATACTTCCGTAAACATTATTTTTTAACACTAGATTGCCCAAGGAAGTAATTTTGACTGCTTTTGGGCAAATGTACAAATAATAATGCATAAATTATTTTTTTTCCCAAGTGAAGTAAATTTTTTTTATTGTTAACATTTACTAATAACTTG
>NW_017133407.1:12371-13919 GCF_001652005.2 Ceratina calcarata | reverse complement strand
AATGGTCACACCGGCCCTGGGTGGTTATTCTCCTTTTGGGAGGTTGCAATTGCACTTCCAACGGGAAAACAAAAGTTCCCTTGTCGGAAGTCACGAATCACCTGTTTAATTATAACAACAACGAATTTGCGTTGTTTTTCATCGATGAACATTTACGTATACTGGTTTTCAGTCATGCGAATTGCACACGGCTTTGAGCAAATCATTTTGGCCAGTTAAACATTATCAGGCGTCGGTATTGTTCGAAATTGAAATGTTTCATTACGTTGAATGAAAGGAAATGATTAAGCGAGAAACGCGTAGGCTGATGAGTAACGAGCTCGTTTAAGAACGACAAGCAGAAAAATTAGATAGAAAATAATTCATGGAATAATCTTGTATAAAGGAGGATTAACAGGGCTTCGTTAACAAATGGAAACAAGAATTTTATGAATGTACACAGAATGCATGACAAAAGAGTCGTCGCGCAGAGAAATTGCGGTAGTAAAATATAATTGTGTAATTCAATTAAAGGATTTGTCTATTTCACCAAGTAGAAAAACACGGCGTTAAAAGATTCACAGATTCTAGCGGCTGGTACCTACTAGACGGCATCGCGTCGATACGGAACAACGGTCTGGTTAAATATAAAAATATCTAGCCGAATACAAAAGTGGGTTGAAAGGGCCGGCTATAAAAGTTGGCGATGCGTCTTCCAAAGAGCCGTCGCTTCGTGAATGTTTGAAACGGTGTTGGTTCGCACTCCCGGTCCATAATGCCCGACTCCGTGACGACCTTTCCAAAACGGATAGCCTCCGTGCCCTTTCTCAATCTAAATCTTTCATTCGTCGATGAAAACCCGCTTATCATTTTCCGTTATCACTGAAATACTTGTAGAGACTGACACCGACGTGAAATCGTCTTTATCTAATCGTGACGATCTTTAGAGGAATTTCTGAATCAATCATATTTCATGAAAGGGTAAAAAACTGGGCGAGTTTGCATATTTCATGAAAATCATTTTATTCTATAAAATAATATCCAGTTCTGTGAAAACCAGCTGGAGAAAGTCATGGAAATCATCAAGTTTTCATTTTAGATATTTTGGAAACTTTAGATAAATCCAAATAAACTTATGCTCGATGAAATTTAGAAAATCATCATGAATCATTTACATTGATTTCATGACTTTCTCGAGCTCGTTTTCACAGGACTGGATTGTTAATATATTTGATGGACTTTACGTAATAAAATCAGTGGTTTATTTAGATTTATCTAAAATGACCAAAATATCTGAAATAGAAACTTGATGATTTACTGACTGATTGATTTCATGATTTTCTCGACCTGGTTTTTACACGAACAGATTGTTAATATATTTAATGGGCTTTACCTAATAAAATCAATGGTTTATTTAGATTTGTCTAAAACTACCAAAATATCTAAAATGAAAATTTGATGATTTACTGACTGATTGATTTCATGACTTTCTCGAGCTTGTTTTCACACGAATAGATTGTTAATATATTTAATAGGCTTTACCTAATAAAATCAGTGGTTTATTTAGAT
>NW_017133407.1:10359-11359 GCF_001652005.2 Ceratina calcarata | reverse complement strand
ATTTAATAGCCTTTATCTAATAAAATCAGTGGTTTATTTAGATTTATCTAAAATTACCAAAATACCAAAAATGGAAACTTGATGATTTAGATTGATTTCATGACTTTCTCGAGCTCGTTTTAACAGGAATGGATTGTTAATATATTTAATGGGCTTTACGTAAGGAAATCGAGTTTCTAAAAAATGACGCCCCGTATGAAAAAACTATATTCCTTGTTTTCGATTAGATTTTATGTGAGGAATCATCCCCTTGCCGGTTGTACCACGATTTCGCAAACACCCTGTATAAGGGACGCGGTTCCCTGCGGCAAGCTGCCAGTTTCAGACTGAAACTTGCCTTCGGGTCCCTCGATAACATCGAATCAATTATTGCATCAATCATTCTAGACGTTGTATCAATCCGATCAATCGTCATGATAACATTTATGATTACGAACGGGTTAAATGATATTCAGTCCCGGTGAAAATGGGTCCGGTTATATCCGTGCCGCAGCGTACACAATGCGGCGTGTTGAAAATTTGTGGGTACGTTCCGGAGTCGAGCGGTGACGAGAGGGTTTCGAGATAGGGAGCGAAACATGTTTACGATGCCGTCGCGGCAGACGGAACGCGTCGTTTTATTTTAGCCGGATTTACTGTTTCAGTACTCGATGTACAGCGCGCAGTATTTCGCCAACGACATTTAACGTCCTCAGCCAAATAATCGAGCGACGTTCACCCTCGAAGAGACTTGAGGGAGAACGTCAAATTTTTTTTTAAATAGAAAATTCGTACGAACAAACGAACTGAGAGGATTAATTATTTTATAGGAACATTCCTTGTATATTTAATTGCAATTCTCATGTGAACTTCTTCCAAACGTTTTGTTATACCCGTAAATATTTTATGTTATATATGTACCTAAAAATGTCTCATCCGTAAACATGTACAGCTAGTAACAACGAAATTGAGCCAGCTACGTGCATGTGTTAGTCTCCCCTAGGGGGACAAAATTCAAAAC
>NW_017133407.1:7284-8951 GCF_001652005.2 Ceratina calcarata | reverse complement strand
ACTGCTTTGGGCAATATAGGTATATACTAAGTTTCAGTCTTTCTAGTGTTAATTACCAAAAGTAGAATCGATGTGCAAAATGTTTTTAATTTGAATTAAAGAAGTAAGAAAAATGAAAATGACGGTCGGTCGAGTCGTAGGTCGAGACGAAGCGGGTTGAGAAAGAGGCTGGACTAAAGAAAAAATCTCTGAAAGGAGAAACGTACGAGATCTGGTTTATGGATGGGAAAATATATTCATCGCTGGCTCCTCTTCCGACGAACTCCTTCTTACCGTTTCTCCTGGAATTACAAGACTTTTACACGACGCATTTCAGTTCGTCATAATCGTCTACGCAGCCTCTTGTCTGCCCAGACGTCGCATATTCTAGTTCTTCCTGTCGCCAACCATTCTTTCGTTACACGTAGACGCGTCTATTCTCTCAAGATTTGCATCTCGTAATTAGTTTAATTAAAACTGTTTTAATTATCATCACTGTTCTTCGATTACAATTATTTCTGTCTTACGTCCGAATTTCTTTCGGCAACGTTATCAGTAGACGTAGGTCCGCCCGTCCGTCCGTCCGTCCGTTCTCTCGTTTCATTATCAGAACATCTATACGGGCCTTTCATGTGCCCTGCGAAACTCCCGCTTCTCTCAAAGGACCGAAGTTTCAATTGTCGGAAATGGTAGATAGTGCTGTCGGGTGAGAGGACAGGAGCTTCGACAGCTAGACAAGTTTTTAACTGATTACAAACTGCAAATTATTATTTCTTGTGTAGGATGCAAGTGTCTTTAAATGTATGTAAAACGGAATGAGTCAGGATATTTCACTCATTAACACTGGTTATAATCGATCCACTTTTATTCTCTTGTATCTCGTCTCGCGATTATGAGTAAGTTCGCCAATTTGTATTTAATGCACATTTATTACCGACTCCCTGTCGTTTCTATATTCGCATGTATTTATGTGTCGTCGCGAAACGGTTCCTCGCGATTTAGAAATCTAAGACTCGAACGGGGAGAGCAGGTACCTAGGCTCTAACGGACAAAGCATACACTTGAAATTTTAGTATGATATTTTTGAAGGTTTCGAGAAGAAATTCGATTTTCTTGAACTTTCACACTGCTAAGGCTCCTTAATATGTCTAAGGGGTGAACGAAACGTAGCCGTGCATGAAGCATTCACGGAGAATGAACAAGGTACACGCGTACGACAAACGTCCTCGACTTGGCGAATGAAAAGAAAAGAATCGTAACCATATGTCGTACTTGGAGTCGCCATAAATCGTCGGATCTTCGCTCGGCTCAGCTTCAATCCGAATTCCCATAAAAGCCGTCTGAACTGCACTCAACCGTATCCGTCACGTTTATATGACGCAGGTGGACATTTTATAAAATGTCGCTAACTTTATACCGGTCATGAATATTTCATTCTATTAGCCTCCCAATAGTGTATATAAATACATTTTAATGACGACCGAACGAAATCCTAGCTGTCTACATTCATATTACATGCATGAATTATTTCAAACTGTAATGCCCGGTTGTTTGTTCACTTCTCGAAGTTAATACTAGATTTGGGGTATCAATCAAAGGTTAATAATTAACACTAGAAAGACTGAAACTTAGTATATACTTATATTGCCCAAATGCAGTGAAAATGACTGCATTGTGAAAGAATAATA
>NW_017133407.1:2616-5491 GCF_001652005.2 Ceratina calcarata | reverse complement strand
GTTTTACGGTCCCTCGTAAAGGACGAGAAGCACAGAAAGAGCGAGAGAGAGAGAGATAGAGAGAAAAAGAGAGAGAGAGATAGAGAGAGTTGCTGCCAGAAGAAAAAAGAATAGACGCAGCTGCATAGCTGCGAGCTCGAACCCGGCCAGAGAGAAGCAAACGGAGAAACAGAAACGAAAAGAAAAGCGGCGCGTTCCTGCCGGCATAAAATTACGCGAAATTACGTATGTCGCGGAAGTTATCGCTGACGAGAGTTCCTCTCGGTCGCCCCCCCTTCCCCCTTCCGTGGATATTAATGCCACTCCGGCGATCGCTGCTGCGGCAATTATTTACAGATCCCGTCGGTGACGCGACTAATGTACCGATCGTCGTATTTTTTAGCCACGGTGCACCCCCCCCCCTCCAGTTCTCGTAAAACGTCCGATCGTAAAAAACGCAAGATTCCGCTGCGACTAAAGCGGAATCAACCACGGCTGATTTCAAACTTTACACTCGAGCCGGTGTGGCTTCTCTGTGAAACTCGTGCGACCAAAATCGAGAGAGATACGTTTAATTCCATTGTCGGTAAACCGCGGATTTGCATTCGTAAGAAGATCGAATGTGCGGGAATGATAATGCGCAGAATTAAAAGTTGAACGCGTATTTCAAACGATAAAAAATACTGTTTATCTAAAATGTATTCTGCATAAAAATCTCTACGTTGAAACGTTCTTCCTTGTTTTATTTATTCATTTTTATTTATTTCTTTTTTTTTTTTGGACAAAACTAATGGTAATTTCTAGCTAATCTGAATGATTTAAAATGGAGCAACCGGTAAACCGCTTGGTTTATGAGAGGAACGTGTATGTGTCTCTGTTGAAGCAGTTTTATGATAAGCCGAGTCGTTACTTTACGAGTCGATCGCCGATAGATTAGCCTCACCTGTGCCCCAGCGTTTTTCCAGCAACGCGCTGGATTTGTTGGTGACAAATTGGAGATCGAGGCCAGATTCGGACGACGGGTCACTTGACAATGCCACATACATCACGCTCGCGATGGGCACACGTAGACACATCCTTTGTCGAGTAATTTTCTATACGCCGAACTTTCATATCTTCGCAAATAAACAGCGGGGAACGAAGAATGGACGAACGTTTCGACGGATTCGTTTGTTCCATAGTTTCATTTCCAGACGAGCAGACGCGTGTTTTAACCGTAGTTACAAAAACATCTAGTAAAAAGACTTAGGTTGAGTACCGAGGAAATTATTCTGTGGAGGAGTGCAAATATAATTATGAATCGTGCAAAAGTTTCAATTGCACCGCAAACAGAGTGTACTCGTTTCTAAACAAGAAGACGCATTTAACATACTTTGCGGTGAGACTTTTCATCAGAAATTTGATTAAATGTTAAATGGACCGTTAATTTTGAAAGTGGTGTAAGTCGATTTTTTTTTAAAACTAAGATATCATATAATTTATGATTAATTTAATGAAAACTCTTCATTACAATTATATACCTTAAAAAATGATAATGCTTTCAGTTTAAAATTGGTCAATAAAAAAAGTTGCGTAGCGATTAATTATGAACGTGACGTAAATGGGGATCACGTGGTTATATATAAGGGGGTAGACTCAGATATACTACGCGATAAGGTAGACCCACAATATTAGCCAAAAATATGGGTTTACAGCAGGAATAAAAAATCGCTTATGAACACAGGCATTGTAACTACGATTTTTCGTCCATATTATAACGTCCATATTACTGAATAATCAGCATATTCTGATTAAATAATGAGCAGAACGCGCTAGGTTTAACTTTCCTCTTTCAAATTGAAATATCTTCTGAACGATTAGCTTTTCGATATACGTATGNAATGAATCAATAAGCGAGAGTCGTGTAGCCGATAGAAATGCGAATTGCGAATTTCAAATGGAAGCCCCCGTTATAAAATGGAACCGCCCTCTAAGTAGGAACGAAAATATGAGCCGACGTTCTCGAGGGGTGTTTAAAAAAGTGAAGAATCCCCCGTGGGAGCATTAAAAGAAACGGGGACAGTTATTCCAGGTGTGTTTGAAAATTAAACAACGTAAATCAAAACGAATTAAAAATTGGACAACGGATATACGGTTTAACGCAGCAATCGTATTTTTCCATGTATTCGATGCGAAATTAAACTGACTTTTATATTGCCAGAAAATCTGCGATTTAATCTGCGAATTAAACTTTTGAACGAACTATACCTACGAGCTCTGTATATGAAAATCTGTTTTCCATTCAAAACGACTGGCAAGAATTGTGCGGAATTTATTGGCAAATCCGACGACACTAACGTCATTACGTTTGAAACATTTATGGCGAACGAAACAATGCTTTGTACACTCGCGGGGAAATCGTTTCCGAGGTACAAAGGGGCACACGGGAGAGCGTCCTAAAAAGCATTCCGGCATCCAGGGAAACTTTCAAACCTGTTACGAAGAACCAACAGAGGAACGAAAAACTCCAGACCATCCGTATTACTTTGAGAAACCAAGAGACATTCTCACGGATCTCGTAATTTTTCAATAATAAAACTTTCATTGCGCCGCAACGGTACCACGCCTTCCACTTTATATTCCACAGGTAGACATTGGATAGTGTGCGTTACTATTCGTTTTCAAATGCGAACGACCCTCTTTATGATCGACAGGCTCGAGTGCGCGTCGAACATTCGAACAAACAGCGAATAGAATCGTTGGTAGTCGAAAAATATTCCGTCCAGTCGAAATAATGTTTTAAGGACGTTAGTCCCAAAATCCATTTTCTACAGAATGTTTTGAAATTTTGCATGAGTATTCAATAGAGCATCACAAATATATGTGTAAAATCTTAGAGAGATCTGATGATTGGGAG
>NW_017133407.1:0-1517 GCF_001652005.2 Ceratina calcarata | reverse complement strand
TTGCTACTCTCCCAATCATCAGAACTCTCTAAGATTTTACACATATATTTGTGATGCTCTATTGAATATTCATGCAAAATTTCAAAACATTCTATAGAAAATTGATTTTGGGACTAACGTCCTTAACATCACAGAAACGAGGATAATTGTTCGATAATTTCATTTGATCCTACGAATTATTAATTACGTGTAACGATTATGGTCAATGATGACGCTTGTAAATATTTTAACGATTCGTTTCTTTGCCCGTTGCCACGGTTTTGTCATCCGAAACCTTTACTCTGCCATTATCTTTGGCCATAACCAGGCGTCGTTTATTTTATTGATCATTAAAGTAAACTTCACCGTTGGACAGCGCTCGGCGTAGCTATATCTATTTAATTAATTACACTGACCGTTCTGTTTACACAGCTAGTACGGGCAACCATTATGTTGCATCAAAAACTATGCACACACATCGAGCGTACCCCGAATTATGTTATGTTTACCATGCAAATTAGCTTTACTTTCAATTCAAATTAACCACTGTTTTCAGCCGTTGTTTGCTAATTGACCACTTTCAATATTATATCGAATCTATTAGTTGAGAATGGTCTATGTAAATCTATAAATGCCTCCTGCTGTCCTACTCAATTCATTACGGTTTAATCCATGTTACATCAGTTATTCAATTGGAGACGCCATCGTGTCAATTATTATCCACTCTGTTAATTATGTGCGCGTCATCGATTGCGTAGAGAAAATTGTGAGATACGGAGACGCTTAATTTGCATTTAATATCCAATTAACAATACTAAATGAAAATATGCTGGTATATTGATGTACGTACGACGAGGCACCACGGTTTTGGTATCCCGGGTTTAATCACAGTTGGTGTGCTTAACCCCTTTGATCGTTATCGTCGGTCTGGTTCACGTGACGACGACTCATTCTGAGCGATTCCTCAGTTTTTCACGGCAGCTCCGGTCTGAATCCGCGGTGCCATTATCACCCGAACAAACGAAACCGTGTCGCCGTGTCACTGTAAATGGCCTGGCTTATCGGCCGTTAGAAAACGGCAAACAGAACTCTTTTCTGATCCCGGCACTCGACCCGGCAGCACCGAATGAATGATTTATGCCCGCTTACGCGGTGGCCAAGTGTCGACGAGAGGGAAATTTGTCCTCCCTTGAGTCAACGCAACCCCGCCCGGGAGAACCGGAGAACTGTGTCCACTTTCAAATATTTATTTGCAACGCCGGATCTACCGGCTTTTCTTCCCCCGACGAGTTCGCATCGTGTCAATTGAATCGAGAATTTAAATCGATCGCAAGGAACAATTGAATACGTTTTCTAAGACGATGTAAAACTGCCAAAGGGAATGAAACTCTTTCTTTTTAATCTCTTAGGCACGGCTGAATTTTGCGCGGAGCTGCTTCTCTGTACGACGGAGTTCAACGCAAATTACGTGTAAATGATACGACACTGCAATGTGTCACGGATAATGCTTTTCTTTACACGAGTACATTGGAATTAAG
>NW_017133406.1:629590-640756 GCF_001652005.2 Ceratina calcarata | reverse complement strand
GAATACTACAACTTCATATTGCAACTACCTGTTAATATATTTACATACCGCAGCATCAATTGAAGATACAACATCGAGTATTCTACAACATTTTGATTCATAAAATAATCAGAAACAGTCTGTCATCCGGAAGAGATATTTTAATCCGCGTTCCGCGGGGCAAAGAATCTCTATTTTGGAGCCAGGGAACAAGTTCTTGAGAGAAAAACAGGGTCAAGTAGACTGTACAGGGTGAATCGCATGCAGCAAGAACCAGGACAGCCTCAATTCCATTTCAGCGTATCAATCACACCGCGAAAGTAAAAAAATTGCGTTGGGTAGATACAAGGTTCTGCACTTAGATCGTGTGTGTCAAATGATCCATCGATTTTAGCATCGTTGCACTGCGGCGCATCGCGTACACGCGTGACATCGCTTCTGTAATGCAGAACGTGGGCCTGTACATACCAGAAACCGTGCCACGAGCCTCTGTCATAATTTGTACGACGCGCCACCAAACAATGGAATTATCAGCTGCCCGAACTGGCCGAGCTGTTCGCGATATCAACTGTATGTACCACGGGAATTACCGAGTCCGCATCCTCGTCGATCTCTCCGGACAAGCTCCGATTTGAATCCAACGATTTGCCAATATTCGTACGTGTGAAATCTGTTCTCCAAAATCTCTGTTGTCTTTCTTTTTAAAGAAAAACGCATGCTTTGTATATAAATATAAACTTTAATAAAAAAAGGTGTATTATTTGATTTTTAATTAAGGATAGTAATGAAACTTGTTAAACAGCACACTTAAAATTAGATTGTCAATATAGTTTCCATCATATGTAAAAATTGATTCTTAATTGTGTACGTCTTTTGATGACGTTTTTATGGTTAATTCTATTTACTAAAATTACTCGAAATTGCACTGTTTGTATAATTTTATAAATAGAAACGTACAATGGGCAATGAAATCAACTTCTTACTGTTTCATGTGTTTAATTTAATTAATCTAAATCGTTGTATCTGAATAGACAATCTAGATTGACGATCTTAATCTCCTTCGCATATTTTTCTGTGTCTCATTTAAATTCTGTCTGTAGGGTATCAGATAATCTTAAAGAAAGTTGTTCGGGATTGGAAATCTGTCCTGTCACATATAAAGAACAATTCTGTCACCGGGATATCCTATCTTTTTCGGATGTCGCTTGCATTTGTCCTGGTCGTTTTTCCTCGCAAATCCTTCCTTTCTAAAAAGCTCTCGGTTGCCTGAAACGATCGAGTAGACCATCTAGGTAATTGTATTACACATATACATAGTACGCGCATATATAAAATTCCGCACGCAGGAGCCAATCGAATGAAAGGAAAGGCTCTATCGGACAATTACGGTCGTTTCTCCATATTTAATCGGACTTGAAAATGCAATAACAGTGAGTCAGAGTCACTCTAAAAATAGCGACTAAAACGGATAAGCTATCGAATCTGTTTTAGATCGAACCAAATGACAACGCTTCGATCGAGATAGAACTATAGTACTTTAAATGGCTACTTTCTGCGTTCTGTCATCCATCGTTTTTGAGTTATTTTCGGCGATACTGCTGGACTGGTATGCGAAATACCAAAGTTCAATTCAAACAATAATTCACGTTTCTTATGATATATGATCGAAGAGGATAAGCTAATTGATCGGTTCTATTATACTGCTCTGCTTTGGCGATAAGGCTTGCAATTGTAATTACGTGTACAGTTATTGTGGCATTTATCAGATGTTACCCTTAAATCATTTAACTCGGAATTGGGCATGAACCCAAATTCCTCTAAGACTATCGCCAAATGTCTGTAACTCAGCAAGTTTTAATTGCCTGACGTGAAACGAGGCTCGAGATTATCTTTTATTCACCAGTAGACGTTTCAAGGCACATCTACGGAGGGTTGGACTGAACATTTTGAGAAGTTTGACTAACAGTAAGAGAAAATGTACGAGAAGGAAACTTGACTCCAGGGTAACTTTAATAAAACGCGAATATGAGGATATCGAATTCGATCTAAATTTAGCACGATTATTGCTATTAGTCCGTGTAAACGTTCTGAATTTCGGTGGTTTTTCGTCGTTTATGTAGTATTCTTTGTACTTATAAAGATAATTGAGATTTATATTCTATACCACTTACTGTTAACTGCGCTACAATTTTACATGCTAATCTCAACGCAGTTTACATGCTAATCTGAAGTAACGACATCTTGAATAAAATATCTTTATCTATAGACAATTACGACATGGAGATTAAATTGAAACATCAATTGACGCAATTTTATTATCAGCATCGTCTTTCCACCAATTGGCAATAACATTTTGTATACCTAATTAACATGAACCATGAAACTGACATCGTGTACGTAAGCACCGCGTTGTGTAATACCAGGAAATATTAATTAACTTGAAAATTAGTACGCGAACTGCAAGCAGTTGCATTTAGCAAAATTATATCATTCCTCGCGTATTAATCTCATTCATCACAGCTAGCCTGGCTGAGTCGTAATTGTTTTCTTATGATCGTTTGTCGTGTCTCCAGTTAATTTATCAACCCTGAAAATTGTTAATGTTACTTACTTTTATTGCCGAAGAAGTTCGTTTAAAAGAACCTCAATTTATTTTTTTATAACTCTCCAACGACTAGTGCATAAATTGTTTTTGTGTTTTTATTTGATCCTCAAAAGGACTTTATAGAAATCAAAGTCGTAATTTAAACAAACGTGATCTCAAATGTGAACTCATAAAAAACCTTAGAAAATTAAACAGGACTGATCTTTGTGTTCCTGCTGTTTGTTTTTTTACGCTGGGAACCTGGCTTAATAATAAGTAATATACCAGAGCATCTTTTTCAATTTAACAGCAAGGTCCCACATTGCCGTCCTTTTCGTCTAATAACGTCAAATACGAATTTGCACGGTATCCGTTGTTTCGCCGAGCGCACGTTGGCACTTTTATTACGCGGTGGACTTCCTTTGTAAAATCAGCCTTTGTTCCCACATTGCTTCAAATTCGGAGCGAATTAAAAAGATTCAGGACTTGAGAAACTTCGACTGAGAGCAGGTAGGTATTTGTTAGCTAGATACGAATTTATTCCAATGAAACTGTTCAAGCTTCAAATACAATAAGGATTGTTTATTCAAAAATAAGTCAAGAACGTTTATAATACACAAAGCCTCCATTGTATTATGTTCTTCAACAATAAATAATTGTAGCAAGTAATTATGAGATTTTGTATTGTATTGGCGTTAGTAAGTAACCAATTTTGTTAATCTTTACGTTACTATTTCAATGAGAATTGTATTCATGTATTCTTAAAATTCTTATTGTTCATTTGATCTATAGAATTTATTTACTTTTCATTGCTTACAGCTTTTATTAAAAATAGTGTCAATCCATTTGTAGGACATTTATTTTATTTTAAGCTATTCGTATTGCGCAGTTTTTTTCGTTTGGAGATTCAATTTCGGTCGATAAAACAATTTTCGATTTGCATATCGCACTACATAAATTTTTCCATGCAAACATTAGCAATTGCGATACAAAATAGAAAAACGTTGAATGGTCACTAATGATTTATGAACGACATTTCCACAATCAATATAAGGATAATATTAATAGATAAGATAAGAAATGATCTCATATCTTCAGAATCATAAATTCACTCATTATTCCTTTGTTCTTTATCTGTATCTAACATGTAATCTTAAATTGCTTGTTAATATTTCTATGCATCTACTAATCTTTTCATGTAAAATAGTCCACACAATTGTATTAAGTCGTAAGCTGATGCTATTCTTTGAACCATCATAGCAATTTTCTACATATAATGTTTACGTACATCTTTTATGCCATGCGATGTTTTATACAAACAAAGTAATTTTTCCGTAGATACACACTCGCAGCAACGAATTTAACACAATTCCGCGACGGAACAACACGAGTAATTGCGTACACAATTCGTTACATCCTGGAAACTTTCTCCCATTCCAAACTGCGCTTTCCCGCCGTCGGGCGTAAAAAAATCTTGTCGGCAGGGAAATGCTTATTCGCATTCACTTCAACGAACTTTCGTTGCAATATAATTTTACTGCGGCGGATCTGCGCAATGAAGAGGAATTCTCTTGCACGCAAGCCAGAAAAACGGTAACGCGACCAGAAATAACGGCAAGATAAGGTCGAACGAAATAGAAAAGATTAATGAAACGATGAGAAGGATAAGGCTTTCCGTCTTCGATAAACGGGAGAAATGAGGAATAGGGAATTGTACTTCAATTTTAATATACTCTATATTCAACTGCATCTAGTATATCTTGGGAAAGTTGAAATTGGAATATTAGAAGTGATTTAATGCTAAACTTGCAAACTAATTACGTATTTCAATTGAAGATGCAGCGGAGCTATGATTTCGTAAACCGAACATACACCGAAAATGCATTTGCACTTTTGTGTAACTTAATCACGTATAATGTCTGATGACACAGTGTGTTGTATTTTGTAGTGATCAAATAATTATATACATTTAGTCAGTAATGAAACACAATATAATGACATGATTTACGTAGAATATGTTCTATGTTACGGTTGTTTGAGTCGAATGATGTGAATCATTAGAAATTTATTAGGAGTTCCTGGGACGATCTCACGAGAGAACCAGCACTACAGCCGACTGAAGTCGGGAGCTAATGCAATTGAGCAAGAATCGTACGCAGCATATGGATATAGATATAACGGATTCCGTTTTCACGGCGTAATAATTTATTCAAGAAGAGCGAGGCCGTGAAATATCCTACGTTTTCCCTGTTCTCACCCCACACGAACGGGAAGAAGCGGCAAAAATAGAGCTTCTCCAGGCACGTTACACCGAATAAGTGCGAAAGAACCGTACCGCCGTGCGTAGCGAAGCTTTGCCTGAATACCAGCAATCTGCTATTTCATCAATCTTGGATCTCGACAAAGCAGTAAAGCTGGATTTGGCAGCCGGATGTTTTCTTCTTGTTTCTTCTTACATTCCGTGTGTCTTTTCAGTTGATCTTACTTCATCCGTGCTTCCTTTTTTATCATCCTGTATCATTAATCCCAACTCCGTTTTACCGGCTTTTTGTATTTCTCTCTCGTAGAATAAGTCGTCGGGAAATTAATAATTTTCTTTCTCTTTTTCAATGAGATTGTTATTAATGGAGTAAAGGTTGGGGCTTTCGTATAATGAAGTATCAGGTTGCTTCATGTGGAACATCGTATTCATTTTTTACTTTAATTTTCCATGATCTGTCATACTTTCTTTCATAGTCGGCTATTAGGAATCAAATTGAACTTGAAATTGCAAATACTTTATAGTTAAACAAAAATTATAATAAAAGCATTGCAATTTTATTATAAGATATTGTAACATAATTCATTAACCAATATTGATAATTACAATTAAATTATTGTCATTATTATAATAATTAAGATTATAATATAGTATACACAGTGTCCATGATATTGCATTTTCTCTCCTTAATATCACAGAAACTAGTAAATATTTATGAACAAATATAAATTCAGATTCTAAAGTACATTCTAGTTCTTCGCTTGGTGCATTTTCCAAAGACGATGTTTGGAACGGTACCAAACCAAGCCATGTTTCACTGCGGGGTGGTAACTACAAACGAAACCCGGTCGAAACAATCCTTCTCATTTAAATTACCACCCAATTGTATGAAGCGATCAAGTTAAATATTTTATACGGCTGGGAGCAAAACTCTAACTTAACTCTAATTTGAATTCTAAGTATTACAAAATAGGAATGAAAAGAAAGCAGAGTGGAAAATGTCAGATTCGTTCTTGGATAACCAATGTTCGAGTCAAGCAGGGCTTTGCACAAGGACGACCATGTCCCATGTGTGGGGATCTACTGACCAACCCGTCTCACGATGCATAAGCACAGTGCTTGTGGAAAGAACAGATTTACCATACAGATACAACACGACTTACAAAAGACAGGCCACCCAAGATACAGAACCCAGTCCTGGTCAATTGCTTGATCAGAATCGCAGTTCCCCCAGTGGTACCTAAGCAAAATGAATCTGATATATAACTACTATTCGCGGCGTGAGTATACTAAACGTAAACAAAATTGATTGATTAAAATGGATTCGAGATATGGATGCGAGAAGAATTAATTAATCATATTAAAAAAGAATAAACTTCAATTCGTTTTGATTCAGAATAATTCTGAATTGTTTCATAGAGATATGAAATAAGAATTTCGATCACTTCGAGATTGAAAACGCTTCCACGAATAAATTAACCCGGGCTGCGTTCGATATTAGCTGATATATAATTTGCGAGACATTTCCAAATGCATGATAATGGTCTGTAATTAATATTGAACCTGTCATCTAAAAGTGCTCACCTATATAGATATCGCCGAGTCCGAGTGATGAATTTTTATCGAAGACTGAATTGAATGGTTATTACCATTAATAAATGGCCACCTGAATTAGAATTGTATGCATGAATTTTCGTCAAGATTCGCCATGGATGTGAGCCAATACCTATGCGACCATAATTATATCTTTCTAAGAAATATTGAATGACACTGAACTTATTGATTAACGATCCGCTTCAGTCTCGCGATGAGATTTATGAGGCTCGTAATGCAATTTCATGAATCGTTAAAGCGATCCGTTCTATACAAGTTTAACTACCATGATTCAAGCTCAATCAACATGAAAATTGTTTGAACTGTTTAATTGGGTATCATTATACGTATGTACATGCATAACAGCATAAAGACATAGCATGTCAATGCATAGGTAATGTCATGAAAAATAAGATTTTGCTCGGTTCCGTTGACAGATGACTAATGACTGTCTGGATTATTGGGAATATTGAGTGCACTTCACTCTTCTTTCATCTGAACGGAGATGAAAGAAAAGAGAAGCTTGGGCTGCAGAAAATAATTAAGTCATTAATTAGCCAGCGATGTTTGGCAACGAAATAATTTTTCTTCTTTTAAGAGATTAATAGGTGAAAGATAAGAGCGAAGCTTTTCAACAGACTACTTTGAATGGATCTTTCACTTTTAATGCATTTTATGATTTAAATATAATTATGAAATAATGGATGGAATATCGATGCCATTTAAAAAAAATTAAATGAAAATTGCAAAACCGTTATTTACTACTAACCATCCTAATGTCAAAATATTCCATTATTTAACCACTATAGTATTTTTAATAGAAATCTAGTCGACCTAAATCTGATTTAGTCAACAGGTTTCACGATCTATTTTTAATGAAGGTTCGTTCGTAAATTGTCCTTTCGTAAAACATTTTAATTCAATGAATCCATTATTTTATCTACAATGATATGACTCGTCACGTTTAGAAACATGAATAATTAGGCGGAAACTTGCCGTTATATTCCATGCATATAGCTAATAATTCTCAAGTAGCACAGGACTTCGTGTACTACGCCTATATAAATCACGGTTCTAGGCAGCATTCCGCATTTGCATTCGAATATTCTATACATATACGTAAAACGTGCGCTTGTGCAGAGTATCTGGAGAGTCCTATCTAAAGTAGTTATCTTAACGCATTATTATTAGGACCGCTGCGGGTTTTAGTTAATAATTAGGCGAATGCTTAATTGAAAATGTAATTCGTTATACCTTTTGGAATGAAATTCGAAAATATCTTGTATCAGTTTATGTATCATATATATTTCTTATTTTAAATCAACCAGATTTGTACTTCCTTTCTGGCACTTATTTTCTGATATTATCTAAATATGAAAATATTGTTGGTGGATAATTAGCTAACTGTTAAATATACTATGTCTCTAATACGAGATGTTCAACAACCTATTAGTGATTTATTTAATTCAATCGAAATGTAGAATTTGTCAGGAATTGTTCGTAACACATAGGAAGAAGCGAAATTATTTCTTTTTAACACCAGCGTAACGGTGTTCCGATGGGATTAAAGTGTGAAAATCGTTTAGAACCGTCCGGGATTTCTCAGCGACTTTGTTGCAAGCAGGCATGCGAGTCGGCGATAAATTCGAGCAACCCGATCCGGTGACAAAAGAGTAATGTTCCAAGCGAGCTGCAAATGGGTCACGAAACATCGATACATCACAGGAAGAAAGAAAAATCAAGAAAATTATCCTTTAACAGGAATTACGCTCCTTACGCTTGAACACGCGAATATTCGTGATTTCAGCAACAGTCGAAGTGAGATTGGTCATTACAACCATTTGAAGAAACTTGGACAGTTTTGTTGTATATGAGGACATATTTCTATTAAAATAGCGACAAAATATTTTAATCATATTATCGAAAATATTTTTTCCATCGGGCATGATTGACCTGCACATTTTTTTGCGAACAATTAAACCGGGTCCGACGGAAGATTAAAACTGACGAAGATGAAGATACTATTAGATCAATATTATCTGTATGCTGAAATAAATATACTTGACTGAATCGGAAATCTTCCAATGGCATGCCAACTATCACGATTGAATAAATCCACTAAAAGATAACTTTTCTCGACACGTCTCAAATATTCTATCCACAATCCGATACCGTCCTTAATACCTCGATTCCGGAGAGGAACCCCGAGGAATAGCACGTTATTTATAAAAATAACCTTCCGTTATCTCTGACCATTGCGATATCGATGTTGGATACATGATTTGTCGAATTCCATGAACGTTAGGCTAGTCTCATGCTTCAATAAGCCCGCCATTCCATCCCTGCTTCCTATAAATTCCCCATCGGTCGCAAATGTTTCGTTACATCTTCCCCGATATCACTGAGATGGGAAATAAAACAAATGGCGAGTGAGAAAACGAAAATAAGAGATACGTTGCATCGTCAATTCCACTGTGCGAGACTTGACGTACGTACATCAATAGTGCCTTAATGGATGCGCCAGACGCGATGCATGTCGTTGCCAGTAACTTTCAACAAGGAAAAATAAGGAATAGGAGAAAGACAAAGGAGAAAACTGATGGAGGGAGAAAGAAAACCGCCCTTAATATCCCAATGGCTCCGAAGCTGTGTTACCGGCGCGGCCTGGTGATCACTACAATGTAGAATCCATTTCGTCAAAGTACCTGGAAAAGTCGCAAAACTTTACGATCCATGACTTCTCGCGTGATGGAGTTTAAGAAATAGGGTGAGCCCTTGGAAGAAAAAGGAAATGCTGTTTGTCCTCGTCGCGGAGCAATTTCTCGTTACGAGATTGGAATTCTTTCGCTAGAATTATGTTTAGATTATTCCCTCTACCATCGTTTACTTCAATTAACCCGAGCACGTCCGAAGTTTGAAGTGTAGTAGCCTGCAGGAAGAATTATAATTAGGTCGATACACATGAAACATCGTTTTGTGAGTTAAATTTAACATTTCCAGCCGAAAATCGTCAATCATGTTTATTCTCATTATCTACTATTATAAAAAATATAATAAAGTAAAGATTGTACAAAATTTAGTTTCAACACTGAAAACAAAATTAGAGCATATCCTTCTAAATGAAATTAACTGGCAACTGCTGAAATTGTAATTTTTAATGGACGATACAATCTTCATGTCGTTTATCGCGGTCATAAGGGGAAAGTGTTGAGAGCTTGAAAATCCTTGAAAGCTTGCCAATCAGGCGACGGCAAATTAAAATTTACGATCACGCAAGCGGTGCGAATTTGTTTAAATTTTCGAACCTGCTCAAACGACTCGGATGACTAAGCAAATACCGAGTTGAGATACTCGACCTACCATATGCTTACTTTTACGTAGTACTTCATAAATTTTGTATGACTAACGAGCGATCCAATTGGCGAGGCAAAGTTAAATTTTAATGCCATTTAACGAGCTTAATAACTAATCTAGATCATTTTACTCTCAATTTATTAAACTTTTTCCACAGATATAGTCCAAAATTGCAATCGCTTTCTTGATAAATCTAATTGCTATCTGCAATTACGATGTATGAAACCATGCAAAAATACATACAGATGTATATTTCAAATACAAAAATTAAACTCTGTGAACTGACCAAACAGAGACGAGATGAACTAGTTGCAGAAAATTTCGAAAAAAAGTTGCTGCGTATTTTGTTCAACCTATGTTCTGAAAACATCACTGCAAGCTGTATACTCGTTTGAGAACGGATCAAAAGAGCTTGGAAAAAACTTGCGACCATTACTCTCCCCTTTGTAGCTTTCAAACTTTTTATCAAATCAACCACGAAATAAAAGTGGTATCGTTAGAAGTTATGATTTTTTTTTCAACTTTTGCCGCAACCTAAATGACCTACATTACTCTCATCGGTCGGTTGCAAAAGAAAGAAAAGAAAAACTAAGATAAATGTTAGTTTTCATACATACATACAGACTAATGGTCGGAGACGTGATAAAAGGGCGAAATCTTAAGAACGAAAAAATCTTACCACTAGGAAATATTACCTCATTGTCTAAAGAAAAACCGACACCATTCTTGATCTCCTACCCTCATCACGTTTCTTTTATTCGAGAAACAACGCAAAATTTAAAAAACATCTCGTTTCATTTCAAGGTTCTTTTTCCTTAAACGCATTTGAATTTAAATTTATGCTACAAAGCAAATATGAATTGCGGTGGTGAAAAAGATAACTCATAATTCTCTTGCATACACTGTCTTTATCTTAACTATGAAAATAACTAACATTTTTAGATTAAGTTAATGCTCTCACTAAACGTTTGTAAAACATTTATCTTCCAACATATATTATATCAATTAGTAAATGTTTCGAGCTAAATAATGTTTGCAAATCCTCCAGCTTATATTCGTAATTCAAATCTTTCTTGCAATTTCTCTCTACAGAAAAATGGAGATTCGCGTTAACTCGTAGAAAGGCATTACTCTTCCCATAAAGTACGTGCCGCGGTTTTAAGCTTCTAGTAATCACGTTTTTGGCAAACGGGAGCATTTTCTTTTGTTGAGTGCTTGATCTCAGATTTATGATCGAACCGAGATTCCGTAGTAGCGAGGGTTTACAGTTTTATTGATTACATAATGACCAAGCTTCCCTTGCGCAATTAGTACATACTTTTACCTTTGGCAAAATATTTATGATTCCTTTCCATGTAATTGTGCATATTAATGATTATGAATTCCCAGTTTAAAT
>NW_017133406.1:612584-627518 GCF_001652005.2 Ceratina calcarata | reverse complement strand
CATACGCTCATACAATTTATATTTAATTTCATTAAATTTAGTCACTTAGAGACTATGGAATTTTGTAACTATTACTTAATTAAACTTACTGTTTGATATATTCCTAAAGTGATTCCATAGCAATATAACAACAAATACGTATACATAATTTATATCAGTTCAGTTAAATTACTTTATGTAAAAATATTGGCCTATAAATTATGATATAATAATCAATATATTCCCTAACAATGGAACGAATCACAGACAATCCGGATATCATTTATCTATTTTATTGTTTAAAATATATATGTATTTGCATAAACGCCGACTATATAATTTGTTTGTATGTTCCTACGTTGATCAACGAATGCGCCCAGATATATGGTTACTTTTATTGAATTTCGATCTCACGTGAAGAAGCCATGTTTTGTACTCTGCGCAACGTTTCGATCGTCCTATATCGAGCAGCTTCATCGCCGCGGAATTTATAGCGGTGCTGAATTTACGGCCAGCTCGGCTTTAACCGGCTCTTCCTCCTGTATATATACTTCAGAGGCTCCTCAATGCTAGATCTAACAAAGCGCTCGGGAAGCGAACCGAAAGTATCGATGAACATCCTCAAGGTAACGTAGAACAAATTTTTCTACAAGTGAAAGCATTCGAGAAATTGCCAATCCGATTCGATCCATGAGAGAAAAGCTACGTAGAAACAAAACAGGATTCACAATTTATATACGAAATAAGTCAATAAATTCATAATAATTTTAACTTTTCCAATCTACTTGATTTATCATATACCTTATATTGACTAACTTACAATAATATGTATTTCTATTATTCAATATCTATTTATTTCTGTGCTGATGTCTAAGTCACTAATGATTTTATTGCTAATGAAACTTTAATAGAAACCCAAGTAAATAAATAAATAATTTTTGGCCATGTAATTTCACAAAGTGCACTCGTAGTGCAAAAAGGTTGTTTATTAATGAAATGTCTAGAAGAGAGCAAAATAAGACTTCGGTAATAATTTAGTAGCTACGAAACAAATCCGAGTTGAAATCTGGTAGCTAGTACGTCGCGCATAATACGAGCTTCGTACAAAGCGTCTTACCGTAAGACCCTTACGATTTAGCCGGGAACTTGCTCTTCAAATATTTCCGAGCTTCCACGAAAAGAAGAAAGGTGCGAGCGTTTCCCACAGAACGAGACGGAATGTTAACCGAGAAGAGTTTTTAAACACGTCTGAGAATTTATAGTAATTCCGGTTCGATTTAGTTACCGACCACACCCCAGCGATTGAAACAAACGCCATAATTCTATTTCATAAATAAATTGAGAACATCAACAATTGTTGAAGAAGAAAGTTTAAACGCAATGGAAATATTCTTCGTTATGAGGACATTATATGCGATGTCTCTGAGTTTAATTATACAACGTGAGAGTCAGTCGTGTGTGCAATGCCACTTTGATAGACTTGGATGGAACTATCCGAGAGTTTTGACATGCCAACTGTTGGTTCAGTGATAAATTGGTGGAAGTTCGTGCATTCATCATTGGTCAACGTTTATTGTCGTGTTTAAAGTATTGATGACGAATTCTGTCGCTGCTACAAAATGTACGTAGAAGGTTTACAGCGTTCCCTTCTCATTACACTGTATTTATACTATAATGCACCACGGATAGCTAAAAACACGTCATTGAAAATCGTAACTAAAAAAAGTTAAAACATAAATTAATTTTCTGCATTTCTTTCAAATAATTTTGTTAAGTACGGTATTCAATGATTTATGCTGATCGCGATCTTCCACAGGAAACCATATTCACGAGTACATAGCATCTGCTGAATCAGGGAGAAATGGAACGTGACGTTTTCAGAGAATTCTATACCCTGCAATGAAAAGTCATGGTTCGCTATTGAAGGGACGCACCATACGGTTTAACTAACAAGTCTAAGCTGTTGGAGTAATTTGTCCGAGCGGGAAAGTTAGATGCACGCCAAGTGCAGCCGGAGCTACATTAAATGTGACCACTCTGGAAACTGAGTTCCAAAGTTTGCCCGTTTCCAATGACGATCTGTCTAACGAACATCAACCGCATAATGCTTTTCGAACGACAGTTTATGAACTTTTAAGAGAATCCATGTCAAATGTAGCGTTCTCGTTTTATTGAAATTCCTGTCGTTTGTCAAAGGGACGGATTAATACGTACAGAAATATCAATAACAGTGTTTGAGACATCGTGGAATTCACAAGGTACAATTATAAATTGCGAACCACTGCAGTGAGCAAACCAGCACGACGGAAAATAGTAATGCGTTCGCGCAGCCGTAAAAAGAGAAAGCCAAAAGGGAATCGAAGTCAGAATTCGAGTTCGCGCATCAAGAGAAACCGTTCTGAAACCAAGTTTACAGCTTTGCCGGGGCAGGAAGCGAATAAGGCTGGCCTGGTAAATTTCTTCGACGTTCGACTTCCTCGGCGAAAAAGTTGCTCGCCGTTTGCACCCCGGATCGCCCCCACAGTATTCTTTAAGCTACTCTTTAAGCTCGTAACACGAGGGAACCGCATCTTAGGAGTATCTCATTTCTTCCATCGACAGCCAGTTATCCAACAAATGTTTATTTGCTGCAAATACCTCTTAAGGAAGTTTCATTGATTCCGGGCTGCGGTTCATGGTGCTCGCTTTATTTTCGAGTGCCTTTGGCGCAAGTCAAGAAGTTGAAGCAGCTAACAGCTTCACCTTTCGGAGAGCCTTAGCAGGTAGATAGAAATAGCCAAAAGCGGTTTCACGATATCCGCTACAAGCTTCCTATTTCCGAGTTTAACTGCCTTTACTCACTCCGCTAATTTTCTCTAATTTTTTATCTTGTTTCAACTTTTGTACGAAAAGGTGTATTCGAAAGTTTTTGAAAGGAACCCAAGATCTAAGCACAACCAATGGCTCTATACAAGTCTTCAATAGTCTATTCACTAAAATTTTAGATAACATTATGATAGGAAATAGCTGTGATTAAGTAGAAATATGTTTTTACTTCGTTAGAAGTCACTGCAATTCACAATCATCCGTGATTTATTTAAAAACTAATGATTAAATACATAAAATATGAGTAGGTATCCTTTAAGAAGAAACTGCTTACAGTCTGAGAATTGTGGAAAAATTATGGCGTAAAAAAGTAGCGTTTTAATCAATTGAAAGCCTTGGCCAGGTGTAAGGCGAAAGATTTTATACAAACGATCAAACTTTGCGCGTTACGATATTTCTTCGCATAATGGTGTCGACAAGGGTCTTCATATTACTAAAGCAGCTGATTTATGTACTATTTAATACGATTTTTCCTTGAACAAAGTTATATTCAGAATATTTTTACAACGTTCATTGCGTAAAGTTATTATAACAATTGTACATGTATACATATAATATCAGAAACGGGTGAGATAGTAATGAATACATTGCCTTCAGGGATAAATTCAACCTCATCGTTTAGCTAACTTGGAAGTCAGAACGCGGAATCGGAATTACGCTTAACTACTGTCCACGGGAACTGATTTACGTTTGAGATCGCCAAGCGAAAATTTTAATTAGTCGCTCCATGCACCAAATTAACGAGCTACATTCCCAATGACTGGTTCTAGATCGTGTTCAGTATTTTGTTCGTAAGATTTATGGCACCGATCAAGTCAGAGAAATTATACTACCATTTTATTTTCTATTGTTTTTTAATTATGTTTTTTAATTATCTTATTGTTTTTTAATTATTGATGAAAGTTTCGTGTGCTCCGAAGCATTATTATTCTAAATATTATGTTCGTCCAATAATAATTGCATTTTTTAGATAATTATTTCGCTAAGAGTTGCGATTAGTTTTGTATTGATCTAATATCCACGTGATGCAATAAACAGAACTCCAATGATTCCAGTTTTATTCATAGAATTATACTGAACTTCTGTTTTATCACTGCAGCTCGAGATGTCCTTTTTCTCGTTGTTTTTTGACATGATTATTACAAAACACTAGGGAGACAAACGCAATAATCGAAACACGATACATATACACGTTCATAATTGTAACATTACTCAACGGGATTCGAAAGCGTTTTAATCAGACAGCGGGATTGATACATGCGAATGTGCGACTGTTTGTAATTAACTGGCACCTGATCAAGTACCAGATCCTTCCGAATCGTAATTGTACTAGGCGTTAATTATACCAAACACTATGCGGTAACAAATAATCTGTAAACGTGTCCTATCGTTATAATAATGACGACAACCACTGCGGTCTATTTGTAGACGAAAATTACGCTTACATGCAAAACATAAGTAGACGTGTATGTATTCTTAATTAGCAGCCCGTACCTATCCAAGGTTCCACGTGAAATGGTCTTTGAATCATATGATTCCTTGATCTCTGATATACTGACTCGTTCTAGTAAAGTAAATAGGTCTAGTACGTACATCTCAGCTGTGTGGAGTTCATTACTTTTCCTTTACGTCGCTTGGAACCATTCCGTTGACAGAGATGTGTTTTCGGTTTTAGTTCTTTGAGTTCCGTGATCAACACAGTTAGCCACGTTACTAAATATTTACTTACTACAAACATGCGAAACTATGTGAAATATTTAAAGGATAATTTGTTTCCCGTATCGAATGCAAAAGAATTAGAGATTCGAAACATTTATTTACTTTTATATTGTGTAATTTAATAATTCAAGTATTGGATTCAGATCGGATACTTTTTTTAATAATTTTGTAGGAATCCATTTCATATATTTTTTTCTGATGAACACAAAAATGTTCCAAACTTAAAATTCTGAAAAATGTAACATTTTCCTGATTTTATAACCAGAAAAAGAAGCCTACCCTCTTCTCCGAAATAGAATTTCCATAGGGTACACTTTATGAAGGTCGTAAGAATTATAAGCTTTCCTAGACTATTTATTATCATACGGACTCTAACAAAAAGTCTCATAAAAAATAGAATTGATATTCTCGAACTTTATCGAACTCGGTTCGCCGTGCATCGTTAGCTACGGTTTCGAAGGAATCATCACACAGTAAATCTCATAAACTAGAAAACTCGATTAAGATCAATCGAATAGTTTATGGTTTGCATGACCGGACATTGTAGATCTAAAATTGAATTTGTGACTGTAAAAAAAAAGAAAAGCGATGAGCAAAGGGAAAAATGTTGTGATCGTTTAAAAATGTTACAAGATTCCACATTCCTCAACTTACCTGATAATGCGTATCATTAATTTATCAAGAGTTTTATTAAAAAGTTCCATAAATTCTATACATGTTGTGTCATCAATCATATTTTCTAATTTGAAGACCATGCAGCGAAAAGACAATGAATAAAACTGTTTCCGATAATCTATTCATACTCAATATTCTAATTTGATATCCCATCAAAAAAAAATTTATGAGTCCTTTTATTGATTATTTGTGTCATATTCAAATCGCTAAAACAAAATTGTACCTCTTCTGAAGAGGTTCGCAAATTAAATGAAACCAGAACGTATAAATAAATTATTATTTGTCACTAACAATGACGTCCACAGATTCCACTACCATTCGATCTTCTCGTTCAGAAAGAGAAAAGTCGATCTCTCATGAAAAATTAGAAGCTTCTGAAAGCGTGGTCTACCTGTCGATGATGTATAATTTATCGCACAGATCAAGACCAGAGATACGATAATAATTTATTCTTCCCGCTTGGCATCTTGACAGTGCGAGTAATTGTGGTGCATTTTATGTTACCTACGACAAGTGAACGTTTATCTCCTGTTCCACAATTTTGTAGGCGATTTACGATTGGAGAGAGAATAAGGGAAATAAAATCTTTGGGGAAAAGAGATGATACAAGCTGATGATTATAACTATTTGTATTGCGTTCGTTATATCATCTGTTGAAACGGGTTTATTAAATATGAAACATGGTACTAAACTATGTCAATTTCAGGTAACATAATGCATAATGGCTTTACACTTCCGCACACTACCGTAAAATGATCTACCCTGTTATGGCTAGGTGTAAAACGAGGTAATATATCTAAGAAACATGAGACATAAATTGTTAATTTATAATATATCTCAATCTCATTTACTTAACAAACAGATATTAACACAATATAATTTTGTATGGGGTTGTTAATTTTAATTCATAGGTCCACATTTTTTCTAGGCACGGACTAACCCATATTGCTTCTTGGAATCGCAGATGTGCTCCAGATTCCTACCTGGAATCGAGTATCATTTGTAGTCTAGACTAAACGGAGTGTCGAGAATTATTGAGATAGCTCAGTAACTGTATGACCGTGCAAAATAGAGTTCATACAATAGGAGAAGGACGGTAATAATGTCACGGGGAAAAAGATAGAAAATAATAATTTATAACACGCTCATGAAAAAAAATGTAGAAAACATTTTTTTAGTCCCACGTATGAATTATACTACCTCTCTTATTACGAAGAACAATATTTTTTCATTACAATTTCCATGCACTAACAGTAGGTATTTTTATTCTGTGGAATTATCACCGTGTCAAGAATACTTTCTGCACGTCTCTAACAGTCACGTGCAGAAAGGAGCAAGAAGAAAGGGTTCAAATTTTCCCTTTTTTTCATTTTACCAAGATGATATCATATTCCTGGGAAAGAAGTCATCTCCCCTTTCATCACAGTCGTTTTGCTGCCATTCTAAGAATCCACGCCTTGCTGTGATTCTACCCTTAAAGTTGTATTGTATTTTAAGAAATAACATAATTTCTGACGATATTGTAAATGATTATAATTAACTTAATAATTAATTGTAATAAATGGAATAGACCCTAAGCAATTATGTGCTTTCATTTCTAGTAGAAATACTTAAGTACTTTATTGAGAAAGTCGTTAAGCTTGGCTAGATTTTTACGTAAAACGAACACGTTCTAGCAGTTCAATTAAAAGAATTTATTAAGAGTTCCGGACTAATTAGTTCCGGCAACTAATTTATTGCTTTTCTTTCGTAGATTATTCGGAAAAAAAGTATTGCTTCGCAGCAGTTTCTTTCCAATTAAGATTACTTAGCCCAGAAAAATAAGAGCAAATATCAGATAAATTCTTTATTTTCTATTCTCCAGCGTTCGAAAGAAGCTTACGGACATAAAATAAACACATTGAAGAGTTCAAAAAGGTAGCAATAAGTAGTAAGGATGACCTTACTAACTCTGGGAAAAAAGTTTACCACCAGGCGTCGTGAAGTCGATTCATATTAGACTATGGAACACGTACAAAGAATAAAATTAACATAAGAAAGTGCATTTTACGCGTTTTACACATTCTCTCTTCGACTCAATTTTACATACTTCAATTAATTTTTTTTTACACTCTCATGGACATAATGATAATATATATGTAAGTATACTCAATAAGAATATATGTACAAATATAATATAATTTGTTTCATTTTTTTTGCATCCTTTTAACGTCTTCAGCTAATTTCGTACTGCACAATCAAAAATGTTCTGTCAGCGTTTTATTTCCTAAATGATAATTTGTTCTTTTAACGAATACATTATTTGTCTTTCTCTCCGATTCAAAACAGCAGAAAGGTACACATCAAACATTTAACTTTTCACGAAGTCGCTTTATAAGTTTTTTTTTCAAGATCTCAACGTCCGTTTCGTAATTATCCAAGTTCATTAAATACAAAATTCGGACTTTAAATGGAAGCGAAAGACCAGCGGCTTTCGAAGAATTTTTTGTTAATTGACATATTGCTTATATTCGAACAGTTTATAATAAAAAATATATATCTAGATAAAGATTTTCAAAAGTCACATTAAAATAAAAAGAAATGCTTAAACAATTTATATTTAAATTATACTTATGAAAGGTAACTGCAACGCAGAGTTTAATTAAACTTTGTAACAAATAATTGTGTACTTCTTTTCGTCGATGATGTAAAAAGCTCGGTCTGTTTTTAATCGTTGTAAAGTGTCGAGGGATCTATTCGAGAAAGTTTGTAAAAGTAAATTCAACACGATCTCACTTGCGAGAATCGTATCGGGAGTGGAAAGTCCGTTGACACTTTTCTCGATGAACTTCAACTTGATTCTCCATCTTCCATGTTCCCTTGCCTGTCTGGCAATGTTACGATAGGGAAAAAGAAATGTTTGCGCGTGTAATAGAAGATAAACTTCCAATGTTTGTCGTGTTGTTTCTCTGTAAATTCTTTTTTGCATGAGCTGCGGATTCAAATCTGATCGTCATTTGAGTTTTGTTAAAGTTACTATTCAATCTCAGATTCATTTTATAATATTATATCATTGTTTTAAATTCAAAATTTTAAGTTGTACATAGACGGTTAAAACTATATAATTAAATGTGTCATATTGTCCAATACATAAAATAAATAAAATTTAACTGTTCCCAAAAACTATATTTCACATAACATGCAACACAAAATCAAATAATAGATTAAATAATCAATTAAATAAAATATAATACAATATTGTTTAAGTGTTTTAATTATCTATATTTTATCTAAACTATTTCCCAGTTTCATTGCACAGAATTATCTATTTACTCGATTCTGTTTATTTCTGTACACTCGTTACACCTCGAGTCCACGTTCTGTAATCCAACAATGCTTCCTCCGGCAGTCCATTCGCGCGAAGTATCAGGAATATGTATATGTTTCGAGTGAAATAGAGTGTGTGGACTGTCACGAGAGGAATCACCAAGATTTATAAAGCTGACAGGAAAACGTCACACCGTTGCTTAATAAGGGACGTTCTTTTTCGATACGCTGTCGCGATAAATTTAAACTCTTCATGTTATCTTTTTTGGTTGGGAAATGTTTCCGCAAGATTAATTACACAATTTCAGATAAGAGATCTGTTATTAATTTTTAATTACATCACGTCAAATTTTGAAAAATGGTTATTTTAGAAAACAGTGAAATCAGTAATGGCCGTTGATCTACTATTATTTAATATATTGATCAATTCTAATGCTTCCTTTGAAGAATTATGCAGGAGAATTCAACTTACAATTCTTATTGATTTGATTTAAATTAAAAATGTCGGAGACAAGAATTTCTTGCAACCCATTAACTCGCAACATTCCTCCAATTGTTGAACATCTAAAGGATATTTGATACCAGCGAGGAATAGTTTGTCGAGGAGAGAAAAAGTTCCTGTTCAAAGTTTGGACCTTCCGTCCGGGTTCCTTTAAGAAACACGACCACTTATGTTTGCTCCTTGAGCGATCTCGCTCCATTCGTTTTTTTGTGAACAAACTTTACCCCCTGCCGGAAACTTCCATTTCGCCTGACCAAACGAATTCTTTCCTGTCAAGTGTTTCTATCGTCTGTTAAATTCTGCTTATTTAGGAGCTCTACTTGGATGGAGCATTTCAGTGGACACATATTTGAAGAAGCAACTCTGTTCTTAGAAAAAGGAAATACATATATTTAAGTCAAATCAGAGACAAGAAGTTTTACTAACTGTGTTTAATTTTTTCTACAATATGTTTTTACTCCTTGGATTATAATATTCTGTTCTATATTATAGTTGCTACACACATAATAGAGATTTTCATTAAACGATTATAATTTTACTTTCGTTACTCAACGCTTTTAGTCTGAAACCTAGATACCTAAAGCTTCACCTTAGCGAGGGCTTCTAAAATTTTTCGAAGCATGAAGCAGAATGTATCAGGCTTCCATGCGCAAAGCGTTGACGTTCAAGAGTCGAGGGGAACGAGACCTTCCTAAGAAGCTATATCTATGTATGTATATTAGTCTTGATCCGAGGCATCAAGATTCCTCAGGAAGCCGTTTCAAGCGGGACCATGTCAGCAGATGTCGCATCTTATCGACGACACACTTCTTAATACGTATCGAACAAATTTCGAAAGCGGGTGTCTTTGTGCTCGTGACGCGGGATTATTTTTCCTGGATTCCCGGCGATTTTACGACCGAAGACGTGACAGCGTAAATATTTATGCATGATATGCAGTGGCATTCTATGATGCGATGAACGGAGCACACAACCAATCGCTATCGTATCTTCTTCCACGCGCATCGATCCGCCACGATTTTAAAATAAAAGATGATCGCGAAATGAACTCGACATTGATAAGATACTATCACATTTTGATTCCAAACGAGTGGTCGCTCATCTTTACTGCTCGAGAGTAAAACAACTTCGACATTTTCTATGTTTGCGGTTAAGGTTCGAAAATATTTCATTTATGAAATTTGTTGAAGAAAGAAAGAGAGGAAATAGAATCATTCATAGAAATCTGTAACTTTCATCGGAATGTTTTTCGCGAAAACTAAAATGTTGACATTACTACTATTTTAAACACACTATTCTAAGCTCCAATTTATTGTTATAAGTAACTGCAATCGTAGATTTTGTCACAATGGAAAAGCTGCAGGAAATAAGGTCGTCTTTATCGAGTTTCATAAGTGTATATTTACACAATACTCTTTCTAAGATTCATCTTAAAACAGTATGTAAATCATAAAATATATTTATGTATATGAGCGTTTGGTTCATTGGATATTGTACCGATATTGGAATTTACGAACGCTATAAAAACTAATAGACAGTGATATCGGAGCAACCTCTAATAAAAAACGGAATTAGTCCGATAAAGGTTAAGGGCATAAAAAAGCAAAATGAAACGTGAGTAACGACGATGTTGTGAAGAGAGAACGTTGTAATGTGATATTTCTAGATATGAAAATATTTTTAATACTCAAATCCCCACCAGTCCTTTAGTATGAACCGTAATCAACTTCGAAGAGTTCAGAGAACAAATAATAAAACATGGGGAAACTTTTGTGCATTTAAATCCTTATTCTCGGATACCACCGTTTTTAGAATATCTTATAAAATACACTATGTAATTCTTAGCAATACAATTCTAGCATTAACAATACGTAACTCGGTTTCGGTCGAATTACGTCGAAGCAATAGAATTGAATGAAGTAACTGTATTATCTTGATGTCTCTTTGGTGAAAAGGCTTTCCGGGCTTTCTCTATTCGACAGGGATCTCGTTAGTTAACATAGTTTAAGATAATACGTACCCTTGTTCGACAGCGGCATTACAGAACACGGGAAATACATTGCGCTAAGTTATAGTTCATTACTTACTCTACGTTGTATATTTTAGTAATCCTAGATCAACGATTCTGGTGGTCTAATTAAAAGGTAGCATGGATTTTTGTGGTGAAATCCTGTGTAGTACGAAGTTTCCAATTATAGGCTGATAAAGAGTTAATAGAACTAGAATTCTGATTTTTAACGTTTATAACAAAATTTTTTAAATAATTTTTCGTAACGAATATTACACCTAAACTCCTAAACACATTCGGTTTAATTGAATATATAAAGAGAAAAATCAGGATTTTAAAACTGGAATACGAAAGTTAACTATTATTTCACTTAGGGAGAGAACTTACCCATGTCATTATCTTGAAAGTGGTTCGCTGGAAAAGTGTGGTTATTAAATTTTCTTGCGGCGCTCCGTAGTTTTAGCTGGTTTTACCACGCCGCCAGATCGAAGATAAAGAAATTCATTTTAAACTAAGAGACACTAAAATGGTAATGAAACGTAACAATTCGGCACGATGTACAAAAAGTTGATTCGTGGTAAAATTGTTCAAAAATATTTCGTTGGTGGTGTGGGTTTGTCTATTTCTGTCTGCGGGCGGCTACTTGTCACGTTTGATGCTTCCTGTAAAATCTCCCACGAGAATAAGCTAAGGGGAAACCGATGACAGAAGATAAGTAATAGCTGGTGCTCAGTTATATGGCATCATAAAATATTGACAGCTAAGAACTCAGCGTGTTGTATGACCGTGGACTGTCCGATTCTCAAGTTTTGAACGTACTGACGGCTAATATAAATGGCGAATTTTATCCCATTTCGAGGACCACTGGCACATGAATGCAGCTTTCATCTAATGCAGCGAAGAGTCGACGTACCTGGGAACCTCTTGAATCCCACTGATATTTCCTCTCTCCCCAGACGGTCTCTAAAATGTTGAGCTTTACGAACTGTGATCGATTGGAAAATGTTTCGCTTCTGACGAACATATTATGCAGAAGTTTAGCCTTTATAAGACGGAATATAAGAGAAGTAGCGTTAAACAAAATGTATAGTGAAGCATAAGAACTAAGTCCTTCCTATTTTGTTATAATAAAAGTACATAAAAAGAAAAAGAGGAGGGGGATTTATTCACACTGAAACAGAATTAAATTGTACAAGTAATAAATGCATCACGTCAATATACTTGTGTTAAAAATTAAATGACGAATTTATGAAATATTGTATCACAATTCGAATACATTTCGAAATACTGTCTGCTGTTCTGAGTAAAGTATTCGTCTCTTAAGTAACCGCGATCATATAAATATACAATTTTTATGGGAGAACTTCGCAGAAACTTTTCAAGAAAACGTGTTACGGTTTACGATTCAAGAACAGAGCGCATAAGCCACTTGTCGAGGGATGAACCGAAACTTATGCTGAGGTTCTTCTTGCCGCTTGACGTGACCGGCACCAGTAGAAGACTACAAACTCGCCGTGTCTTCAGGCACGAATATAAATTTTACTAATACATAACGTTCTACCGTGAGAAGAAAGAATCGACATTGCGGTACGTGCCTGGACAACTGAAAACCGTAACGGACGTGTCCGAGTCTGATTGGTTGTCAAAACGTGATGGCGATGAAATAGTTCGTTTGGAAAAGAAATTTTGGAGACGCACGTGTTACGCTGTTAGCATCAGCAACTTCGAGGGTACTCGCGGAAGTTGTTTGATAATCCAAAGTTTGTATCGTTCATCATATTCTTGTTTCCCTAACGTATACTGTTTGTGTCTACCACATTTTTGTACGTTTCACATGAATTCATATTATTATATTATTAATGTATTACGTTATATGATGTTCCTAGCAATGTACAGTTTTGAAAGTATTTTTTAAACAGTTTCATAATGCGTCTTGTACCAATTTCTGAAACCTACCTATAAGGATCTTAAATTCACATTATACAATGTTGATGAAGAGACACGTACATGCGTATAAAGTATATATTATCTTTGTACAGGAAACAATATAAAGTGTGCATAATTTAATATTCATAGAATGTCGCGCATGCCATTACCGTTTTCCTACAGATAGCATCGAGCTTTTGCGTTCAAGATAATTGCTGATTCTTAGAATATATTCACCTATCGATTCTCCGTCGAGTAATATCCGAATTCTAATATCTATTAGTTATTCAATCAAACTTGAAAGGAATTGCTGTATCTCAATATTTGTAATCGGATATCCATCTTGTTTTATACGTATCTGCATTTTTGCAGACGTAAAAGGATTTCCCTTTGTGCGCAGGAGTGTCTTATTCAAAACCGATATGCTATTTACTATAAAAGTTAACTGCTTTTTCTATGTATATTTACGTTGAGTGCTTATCTTCTTTTGTAAGTGATACTCCTCCCACTACAGCAGAAGTAGATTTTATATGAGCAGGTCTCATCGATATTTTATTTTAAAATTACACAACGAAATACAGTTTCGTCCTTCGTAGTGTAACTTCGTTTTTCATTACAAATTGATAGACACTGGTTATAGATAGCGTTTATAATTTCATGACACGCACGGTGATTTTGTCAATGCCCGTGTTACTCGCAGGATTAGCAAATTCAATCAGAGGAGTGAAAATTATCGAGCTGGCATAAATTAGTAAATGGGTAAATCCTAATTTGTGATAATTTCATCCATCCATCCATTAGGGCAATCCTCGATTCTGCTAATGCGTATTATATCATGAATATTGCATACCAACTGAAATTCAACCTATATTTACACGTACATGTACTAATAGGAATATCTACATATACAATGAAGGATATTTGTACTTGCACGAGTTTAAATGCTCGTGTTGCTTCGAAATGACGAAAATTGATAGTTCCTCAACTTGTGAATCTCGCTGACCAAAAAATGCTAAATTACCATGTTCTAATTTGAGTTTGTCATTGTCAATTTTACTTCGACCAGCGCTTCAGAATTCTCAGTACACTTTCTTGAATTTTAAGCATGATAAACTTAAATACTTTCAAATACTTGTATTCGTATTTGAATCCGTTTAAACTAGATATCTTCACTTTGAATCATTCAACGTCAAGGTCTTATCTTTTTACAATACTGCGGCATGTTTCTAACAAGTTCTTCCACAAAACCGAGGGTGATTGTTAACAATCACTAAATTATGCAAGGAAAATAAAAGCTTACTTTCAATTAAATAAAAAATTTCGTTCCTTAATTTATTTATTTTCCTACTATGCCATGAAAAGACTGTATAAATGTTTCTGATCTAACAATACAAGATTCAAGTCGGAACAAAAGGCTTCTTCCGCATTCTCGTGAATCAAATCGATTTCCATTCGCACCGAGATCTAGAATGCCTCGGCGCGCCACTGCTACCAATTTCCGCGCACACATGCGTGTAATACGATTTCGTTCACGTTGTAAATAATCTTATCGACGACCGAGCAGATGTAGTTGGCGTCAACGTATCCTGTTCGCAGCAACAAATCTCGCCCGCTGGGTGCCTACACGTTGGCTTTCGAGATGTAATTTTATCGAGAGCACCGAACCTTTGTGAAACTCGCGAAATTGCTAAAGAGATGGTCGCGGCTTAGCCGCATCGAAATCCACGAAACCGTCGAACCAAGGAAGTCAAAGGAAATTATATTACAAGCACAGTGTTCTGTTTGCCAAGCTTCAACGAATACACCTGATATTCAGCCTATTCGGTTACAGCTTTTTCTAAGCCACTGATTATAGATTGTTGTATTCCATGAAATGTTAACAAATTAGCCGGCTATTATAAAAATGGAGCGATTCAAAGTCGGAAAAGTTAAAATCATTTGTATTATGTCGCAT